>NW_013665927.1:677876-688891 GCF_000517525.1 Limulus polyphemus
TTAGAAACATGCATAGCCTATACAGTAGAAATATGTATTGCGAAAACTCCCTTCCTATTCTCCAAAGTTGTAGAAGATTCTCGATAGTAAGATTCAACAATATATGTGTGTACGTAAACGCTTAAATTTGTATTGTTACGTTATCTAAATTTTCTAGAAAACCTTCCCACGCCTATACATATAACCAACGCGCCCCGCCAAAAGAGAGTATTTATTATTAGTTCGCTATAATCAGTATGCCATAAAACTTCGGAAGCTATAACTGTGATTGTTATAACGCTTATCAATCGGAAAATTTCAGATATTTGACCAGGAATATTTAAATATTTCGAACATTACAAACCATTTAACTTCAGTGGATTCACATCGGACATTAATACTTTTACGAAAACATTACTTAACGTCATCGGTGGAAACTCAATCTCTAATATGCATATGAACAGTGAAGACTACAGGGCTAGCTAGTTCCCTGTTAAGTGAATTGTGTCTACATCAATTCGAAATTAACTCGCTCATCGTGAACCCTCGATAAGATATTAGTAAGAAGACTTTATATTGCTTGTAAGTTTGTGAAACTTTTGTTTATAAATCATTGTTTGTAATAACCATTTGTAATAACTGTTATTGTAAATTGTATTGTTATCTGTATATTAAAACGTATTTGTGTTAAAAAAGAAAGAAAACTGTGTGTATAAATCTTGTTGGTAAATATTATAAACTGACTATATATCAGGATATATTTAAATACTAAATCCAAAGTATAATTTAACTACTAAATTTAAATTATCAGTTAACTCAATTTCAGACTATTTAAAATTATAATACGTAACACTTAGAAGAACTGACTCCTATTGTAATGAAGGTGGAAACAACTATAGCGTGCAGGACTGAGTAAGGTTCTTTTGTACTTTATGTCTGGAAGTACAGCAGAAAAACCTGAGCATGCAAATTCTAATGTCACGAGCTTTTAATTCCAAGAGTTTTGAGTGAAATAAAAAAATAAAAATATAGTAAAAAATTCATCTAGAGATATGTGTTAGCGTTGAAGAGACCTGAACATGAGATGAAAAGACGTTTATAAGTATCTAATATTTGTATATCGTTTTTATTCACCATACAATAACTGAAACCCGTAGACTAAAATGATATCACTATAGGAATATCGATATTTATATTTTCCACCCAATTAACAAAACTGTGTAGTAATTGAATAATCTAAATTAATACCAGTAGATAGCTGACAATCAAAAGAATTTATTCAGAATCAAACTTTCACCCAAAAGTTTGATCTTATCAATAGAAACATTAAGATCATTATCTGGTTAACAGACATAGTCTATCCTTTCAACCAATATAAGTTGTACATAATTTTAACATTAACCCAAAATTGTAATGCTGTTAATAGGAACGTCCAGATTAATAGTTGGTTAAAAGAATTTGTCTATCTTTTCAATGAACATAATCTGTATATAATTTAAGCATTCACCCCAAAACCCAATCTTGTTATCAAGAATATTGAGAACATGATTTAGTTAACATACTTAGTCTATCCTTTTGATTGATATGACTTGTACAGAACTTAAACATTTACCCAAAAATGTAATCTTGTTAACAGGAACATCCAGAGCATTATTTACGATTTAGTGTTGTTTTTTTTTTTCGTTCGATTAATAAAAGTTCGTTCGGTAAATAATCGTTTTTTAATCGATTGAATCCAAGCATATTATAATTTAGTTATATAACACAGATATCTGTTGATATAATTACGACTGACTGAAAACGAACCTAGTTAAATACTCTACAGCAGTCATTGTTCCTAGCTAACTGTCTATAGTGCTTTCTCGTCAGCATTGACTTTCTCTTATATCACTGAGCAATTATATATAGTTGGCCAAACCACTGTGCTAATAAGTGTTATATAAAGTGACGTCACATTGATCTTTCTCTCTCTCTCTCTCTTAGCAAAATCAATAACGTAATTGTGTGTGCATAGAAGCCCATTGAATAGTTTGTTTTATTGTATGTGTATAAATAAAACATTATTTTGGGGAAAATTTTCAAATTCATTACAATTAAATTTTTTTAATACTTCCATGTATTTAAAGTTACTTATCAGCCCTTAAAAATATATATCAGATCTTATAATCCTTGAAATGACACAACTTTTTATAAGGTTTTACTATATTTATAACTAGCTGGAGTACCCGTCCCCTGGACGGAAGTTATGTAAATTCATGATTAATGATATATTATCTTAGGACATGAAATGTTGCTTCCCTTATATGTAATTGTAAAAAAAAAACACGCAAAACGTTCATAAAAATTGTAAAACACAAAACGTGAAATCGCAAATTTGTATGTATCTCCAGATGTACCCAACAAACCTTCATGCCAAATTTGGTGAAGATCCATCTACAGGGGGCGAAACAATGGTAAAAAACGCAAAAACACCCATAAAAACCGCAAAACTGAAATTTGCATGTTCCCTCGCATGGACCTAATGAATCTTTATACCAATGTTGGTGAAGATCCATCCACACCCTGCAACTTAGTTACATGGACATACAGTACTATTACATTTATAAACATGTAGATACATCTGAGAAAAAAAAATAGACCTTTTAATTTTGTTTCTTCGTTGTGGTACATTTGAAAAGTTTTTCGTTGTACAAAACTTGAACATAGTTTTTATATGCGGAAACATATGTTAGCTGAGTTTTTGCACAGATCTACATGTGCCGATGTTTCCGTTTATATTTTAAGATCTGTGCAAGAACTCAGCTAACAGATGTTTCCGCATATTGTGGTACATTGTTAAAAATGCTTGTAAAATAATGGCAATCTTCCAAATGTTGTGGTAGATATTTAAAAAATAAAAATATCGTTCTGAGACAAATTATTTTCCCTTATTCTAATATCTGCTTAGTTTAGATAGAACAATATCATTCACTTTGAATGTAAATTAGTTCTGTTTATTTTTAAGTAAATAAATAGTAGATATTTGAGTAATTATGTTTCAGTATTCTTCTAATGAATTCACATGTTCGTAACGTCAGTCATAAAATATCCGTATTACCATATATTTTTGGTGTAATGAAGAGACTGACAACGAGTAATGTGCTTCGACTCTTATAATGGTTATATGTTAGATTAGTTACCAACAGTAGAGGCTGCATTATAAGACAGTAATGTTCACATACATACACCAGAAGTGGTATTCAGGTAAGAAAATTGACTTCATTGGTTTTAAACTATTTAAAGGAAAGTTGGGTTATCTACTCAGTACGGGTATCGAAACCCGGTTTGTAGTTGTAGAAGTCCGCAGACATACGACTGTGCCGTTGGGGGATTTAAAGGAAAGAGACAGAGAACGCTTACGGATTAGATTTATCTTTATTTTAATTAAATCCAAATCAAGGTAATGAGTGGAATTCTTTATTCCTTATAGTTTGTTATATTTACACTTAGACTAAATACAAAATACTTCAGGATACCAGAAATCAAATGGAGAGCCTATGTTTATATATATATACACACACACACACACACGCATAAAGAAACAATTATCGAGCTGACCTCACACATATATGTTGCTTCAGATGTAGTTAATGTATCAAACGTTGATTCACAAACTTTTCTGGTGTATCACAGAGTTTACTTCTTTGTATTAGTTTTGGTATTGCAGGAATTTTAACTTTTGTGATATAAATATAATAGTAGAAATTAGTTGGATGGATAATATTTAGCTTTTATTTCCTTTTTCTTTATGGTGGGCTGTTGACGATGACTTTTATGCAAAACAAATAAATAAATAAAGGAACAGGAATGGCAAAAGTAGCTTTCCGAAAAATGAGCCCAATTCTGAAGAACAAGAACATTTCTAAAACATTTCATCACTAAAACTGGAGTTCTTGTGTGTTACGTTTGGTATATGAATACGAGTGTTGGACGGTAACTAACGAAGTTATGCAGAAGTTACAGGTCACTTAAATGTGTTTTTGGATAAGAATGCTCAGGATAGTATGGACTGAAAAAGTTGCAAATGAAAAAGCATTAGAGAGAGCAAAAGCATTCTCTTATAAAAAAACATCAGAGAAAAAAAAAAAACACAGTTAAAATTCCTAGGGCATGTGGCCCGCGAAGAAGGCTTAGGATATCAAATACTGACATGACAGGGAAGATTGAGGGAAAAAGACAGAAGAAAGCAAATAATAAAGAACGTTTCTAGCCTGAGGAAGAGGATTGACAACATAGCACTGAAAGATAATGACATCATCCAGTTAGCTCGAGACAAAGAAACATGTGGAAGCGTGATCACCAACGTCTGCTCATAGACAAAGCACAAGAGAGAGAAAAAGGAAGAATAGCTACAATAGATAAAACTGATAACTGATTTCAGTTCTGTTGTAGAAACTGAGAACTTGGGTCACACGACTCTAGCATTCAGAGTAAGTTATGATCCGTTTTTGATTCTGATGAAGGGAGTGCTTGGCTTTGAGATTGTGGAATTTGTTTTCTAGTAACATAGTGTTTGAAACAATAGGTAAATATTTATTGATACTGAAAAAAATACTAGTCGAAATAAAGTTTGTTAGTTTTAGAGCAAAGCCATATTGGGCTATCTGCTGTGTCCACTATGAGAATCGAACCCCGGATTTTAGCGTTATAAGTCGTAAACTTACCGCTGTCTCACCGGAGGGCCCCCAGTGGTACAGTGGTATGTCTGCAGACTTCCAACAATAGAAACTGGGTTTTGATACCCGTAGTGGGTAAAACACAGATAGCCAATTCTGTTCCTTTGTGCTTAACCACAAACAAACAAACTTATCGGAGGACTCATAACAAATAGTGTAAAAACCGACCATAAGAATTCAGATTATAATTTTACTCAGTATTTCGTTTTACAGCTTTTTCTGTTTATCATGGGGCCGGCGTGCCTAGAGTGTAAAAATTCAAAATTAGGAACGACTAGGTGCAGATAACCCTTTAGTAGTTTTGTGCGAAAATTCCAAAAACAAACAGTTTATTATGTCATCTTTACTTCAGTTAGCCTTCAATAAATGAAACATCCTACACCGAAATTCATATCGATATATATTTATTAGAGGAACTGTAGATCTAATAATCTTGAACGAAATTTAAAAAATCACTTAGTTAACTTTAAAGTTTAATAGTTTAAAATATTGAAGGTATTAAAGCAAAGATACGTGCAATAAAAAGTTCCAGAAAAATACAAAAAATAGTACGTGAATAAAACCCGGGAAAAGTGAGTGTACGAAACTTAAATGCTGAAATAACAGTCAAAAATGACGTCAGACTCAGTCCTTTTTCGAATTGAATTCAATAAAATATAATTGTTGGCTGAACAGTGACTGCGCCATCACACACCTGTTTTCCCGTTATTTTAGAGCCAAGCCACATTGAACTATCTGTTGTGCTCACCACGGGAGCGAACCCCGGATTTCGTCAACAAAATACATAATACGAAACTGAGATATTTAAATGTAACTGCTTTTGATATGTAACTGAAGTAGTCATGGATATAATGTTAACTTTGACTTGTTTATATGAATTCGTACATATTTCAAAATATTAATTTAATAGAAAAAAGCTTTGAGCTAGCAGTTAGTTAAAATAATGAACATTTCTTGCAATTAAAAGTAAATATATGTGTATATTTGTTTATTGTCGGCATTAATATAGACAACCAATTTTAAGTTTTAGTATCTAGAGACACTTTACAGGACACAACATGTCTCCCAAACATATTTCATGCTTCATGGAATGGAAGTCTGGAGAGAGTGCAGGCTTCTTCTTTGAGAAATATGTTGACCAGTTTAGTTAAATAAACGCCAATTGTATCAGCCAATGAGTGCACAAAGAGTTGTGTGATGTGATCGCTATAATGTGTGGTATTAATGATATCATTCTACAGGATGTAGAGGACGTTGGATTCATCATTCAGTAACATATATTCCGCTCACATTAATACACAAAACAGTTAGCCGGCAATATTGCAAAGAATACAACAAATGAACTAAAGGCACGTGGAACAATATGCTTTCTACAGATCAATCCACTTTACCCCACAGCCAGATAACAAATGTACACTGATGTTGAGACGATCTAAAACCAGATCTACCCCATTTTCATACAGGGCCATGACTTGAATATTGGAGATAGAAGTTTAGCACAAGAATAACATCGTCTGCCTTACTGATTGATCTTGTGAAATCATTTTCTAACTGCCTGTTCTCTGACATCAAGTCCAATTGCAGCCGCGAACATTCGATTCAGCTTCGGAGCAGATACCCTTGGACTATGACGAGTCAGAAGCAAGACATTTATTGTCTTTGTCTATAGATAATGGTCTGTCGTATCCAAAAAAGTGTACCATTGGTTTAGGAATGGTCCCACATTTTACTAAAGACATACAGAGGCTGTTGTAGCCTATACAGTGATAGGCCGAGTACATTCATGGAATGGTTCTCCATGTGACTGAAACATTCAAATACATTATTTGTGGATGCTGCTATGTGGGTCATGAGCAGCATGGATCACTTTGAAGTCGTGGTTTGGTTAAAGTGACAACTGAGACGAGATCTGTGATACCACTATATAAAAGATAGGCTGAGTGACCAATCATTCGCATTTCAGATCACGTGACTGATTATCATATTTCGGGTCTGCACAACAATGAACTGGAGGGGTGATTGATACTATTTCCCAACAATGGTTTTGTCGTGTTATGACTATAATATTGCAAGTTCTAATTGTCCTTTATTTTGTGCAATGTAGCACCTCGAAACGAAAATTTATTAACAACAGCAATTTGAACTTCTTGATTAAAGCATTTTACTGTACTCGTTTCATTCGGAAAATATTCGTAACTTTCTGAACCACTGCTTCCTAATTGACATAGTATCATAACCTTTTGGTAATTTACTTTTCTTAATTTGAAATTGTGTATTTAACGTCTGTGTTTAGCCATGGCTTTCAATATTTTATATGAATATATTTTTCTTATGTATATTTGATTCTTTAAAGTAGCTGATAAAGACATTTTCAGTTTAAAGATCAATAATTTAGTCCATTGACGTTTAATGAAAATATAATTTATTCATAGCTTATTCATTTAAGTAGCCATATAAACGCAATCTCAGTTTTAGTCATTATAACAGTACGTACACGTAAATGTCTGGTACACACCCAAGAAACTACCGTCCCACCAAACATGCTCGCCCTTTCAGCTGTAGGGACGATATTATGTGACGGTCAATCCCACTATTCGTTGGTAAAATAGTAACTTAAGAGTTGGCGATGGGGGGTGATGACTAGCTGCCTTCTCTCTAGTCTTTCACTGTTAAATTAGGGACAGCTAGCACAGATAGCCCTCGTATAGCTTTGCGCGAAAATTTAAACCAAACTCAAGAAACTTCTCAAGTTGAATTTATTCCAAACACATAAATAAATTTCTGAGTAATATTAAACGAACTGTGGTTCCAACACGAGTAAAAGTTTAAATCTATACAGATATAGGTAAAAATATATTATTGTTAAATTATTAATTACAGTTATATCACTTTTGTTTATTCGAAAAACTACCGATAGGATTATTAATTTCAAGTTGGTTTCATATAATTTTGAATAATTTTATTAATACTAATTTTACATTTATAAATATCATTTAGTATTGTTAGTACATAAATTTAGGGCTAATCTAACCTTTTCAAGCTGGCCGAACCTTATATTATGAGATATTATTTGCGGTTGAAAATACCCTTAATAATTAGTGATTATTTAATGTATTTCAATCATTATAAGTTTTATTTTCTTGTTTATTGAGTCATGACATAAAGGTCTTCTAGTTAGTTTTATAAAATTGGTTAAATTAATGTATAAGTTACACGTTTGAAAATTTTAATTTATATAGCTAGCTCACTTTTGGTCAGAAGATGTTGGTAAATGCTGGAGGATGCAAATATTTGAGTTTTCCATGAAATATTTAAACTGTCATTTGAGTGTATCAGACTACATACTTAGATATTTGTCTCAGTTTTTGCTGACGCACTAGTCATGCTCGCTAAAACTATACGAACTTTCTGTTGCTTTATCGAGATTTAGTACGTACGTCATACAGGTACGTAGCACATGAATCGATTTAAAAGCGGGAAACTGGTGCAGATGTTTGGAAACTTCGCCGGCGGCTTAGTTCACCAAATCAGGATCGGCCCCATCGTGAGTACTTGACTGACATTTCTCAATAACTTCTTCTGGACCAGGACCATAACCAACTAGCTAGTCACTGAATAACATTACACCAACCAGTCTTTCTGACCCAGAACCTCAACCAATATAAGCTAGTTATCTGGAGCCAGAATCTCAACCAACAACCTTGTTATCTTGGACCAAGACCTCAGCTGGTTAATTAGTTATTTGACAGAAGGATTTTAACCAGCAAACTGGTTATTTGAGGTGAGGATTCCAACTGTCAAGGATATCATAAACTAAGGATTTTACTTATATCACAATCATGATTTTCTTAATACACATTACAAAATAAATCTTTATTTTTTAATATTTATTGCAATTTTCTTAGAGATATATAATAATAGTAATTTAGGGATAATAAACTTCACGACAAGTGTCTGCGTGTTTCAAACTGTATCTGTTTTAAAACTAACTCTACATAGAAACCAATCTTTGTACTGAAAATAAATCTTATAAAAAACTACTCCCTCAATTATGTTTTAATATTTGTTATAATTCTGCTAACTAAATCAAAACTTAATTACTAAAAATGAAGTTTTTTTAAAAGATGTTATACAAATGACAATGAGGTCTTCCGTGTAATACTCCGTTTTACTTTATGTGAAGTAAATAATGATAACAGAAAATGGCCGAAGTTTAGAAATAACTACAATGTTCATTAAATTTAGAAATAACTACAATGTTCATTAAATTTAGAAACAATTTACAACGTTCATTAAGTTTAGAAATATTCACAATGTTTGGTGAGTTTATTATAAATATTTCATTTTGTTTGGTGTGCATCTGAAGGAAGATAAGAATGACTGAATTAATTTCCAGTTCAGATGAATTTACTCGACTGTAACTCAGAATTGTTCTGGAGTCATAGAAAAAATCCGACCGTAATTAAGTGCTATTCTCTATAGGATAGCTGTTTTGATTTTATAATTTCGACTGATACATAGATACGTCCAGTTTCCTCTGTTGGTTTTGTAATGTTGAAATAATTACTTCGAAGTTCATTATGCGAATCTTGAGCTCAGTGGGTGGTTAAACGCTAATGCGTAACAGAGGTATTGTTATAGCTTTTATATTCAGCAGCTCTCCGAAATTATTAAATTAAATAAGTGCTGAAAACAATAGAAACACCAGAAAAAATAATTTAAACATACATTTTTTGCGTATTATTTTCCCGCCCCTTCATAAGATGAGAGGTAATTTTGAAGACTTATAACGCGACAAAATTACCGAATTCGCCAATATTTTACCGAATACCTGTAGTAGCGAGTTAAAATAAACATTCTTGTTTCTACTTATACAATATAAAGTTATATAATTATAGTATTTTGGCACTTGTGTATGAAGTTAAAATCATAAATAATATTCAACGTTAAACTGGTACACAGTTAAAAACATTTTATTTAGGCCTATCTATGGCCTTCAAAAAGTTGACGACTCTACATGTTTCGACGTTACAACGTCATTCTCAGTTATACAGTTAGCTACTTTTCTAAGCGAGAAACGACAAAATAGTCTTCTTCACTAGACGTAATTAGACAAATGACAAAATAGTCTTCTTCGCTAGACGTAATTAGACAAATGACAAAATAGTCTTCTTCACTAGACGTAATTAGACAAATGACAAAATAGCCTTCTTCACTAGACGTAATTAGACAAAAAATAGTCTTCTTCATTAGTCGAATTATACAAATGACAAAATAGTCTTCTTCACTAGACGTAATTAGACAAATGACAAAATAGTCTTCTTCACTAGACGTAATTATACAAATGACAAAATAGTCTTCTTCACTAGACGTAATTAGACAAATGACAAAATAGTATTCTTCACTAGACGTAATTATACAAATGACAAAATAGTCTTCTTCACTTGACGTAAGTAATTAGACAAATGACAAAATAGTCTTCTTCACTAGTCGTAAGTAATTAGACAAATGACAAAATAGTCTTCTTGACCAGACGTAAGTAATTATACAAATGACAAAATAATCTTCTTCACTAGACGTAAGTAATTAGACAAATAAGTCCAAGAGGTGACTGAAAAATCGCATCCTAAGTCCATCTCATCTGTTAAGATATATATATCTGTTCAAAGTGTCACTATTAGAACAATTGTATTTACACATATTTGGGCAAGTTATTGTCTTTATATTGGAATACATGGTTAAAAGAAAAAACAACAAATTCAGTTATACAATGTTATTTTATATGCATGAATAAAATGGCAGTAAAAAATTTAGAATACGAGTAATAAGATAAAGGCTGTATGGAAGAGGGCCGGGCGTGGCTTAGTGGTTAGCATGTTTGACTGGGGGTCTGAGGGTCCAGTGTTCGAGACGAGATGCAACTGAACACGCTCTGCTCTTTCAGCTGTGGACGTGTTATAAACGTGACAGTCAGCCTCTTTATTCGGGTGCTGCTGAATGGACACCCTTCCTGTGGTCAGTATTTCAAAATTAAAGTGACTATACCTGCATCCTAGAGGTCTTTGACTTGGCCCTTTCGCCTACAAGCGCATAATGCACCAATGAGGTTGAAAATTTTGAATTCCAACTATATGGAAGATTAAGGTTATGAAGCTGAGATGTGAAATCTGTTAGACATCCACGGTGTTAAATTACTATATAAGTTTTGGCATTATCTATATAACCTAGTATCTAAATTTCACAATTTCTACTATTTAGTAATGACATTAATTTTTACTTGATTTCTCTCTCTCTCTCTCTCTCTATATATATATATATAAG
>NW_013665927.1:689891-692563 GCF_000517525.1 Limulus polyphemus
AAGGGCGAGCATGTTTTGGTGGGACGGAGATTCGAACCCGCGACCCTCAGATTGCGAGTCGAGCGCCCTAACCACCTGGCCATGCCGGGCCAGGTTTTCATTTGTTTGTTTCGTTTGTTTTAAATTTCGCACAAAGCTACATAAACAAAGACCATCTGCGATAGCCGTCCCTAATTTAGCAGTGAAAGACTAGAGGAAAGGCATCTAGTCATCGCGACCCACAGATTGCGAGTCGAGCGCCCTTACCACCTGGCCATGTTTGGTTTTCATATCGTGAAGTATTTATATAGGCTATTGCATATGCGGTGTTTTCCGAGTCGAAACACTTCAAAGATAAGATCATTTATTGGATCTATTTTTGGGGCGCGCTGTGGTATAACTCTGGATTTTCTTGCTAACAAAACGGGTCGGAATCCGTGCGATACCACAAAATATTCCTCGCACATTAAACTGTCGGTGTACTATAAAAGTGACAGTCAATCTCTAACTGCTAATGATGGGTGGTAGGGTGTTGCTGATTGGCGGACTTCCGTCTGGTACAATAATTAAAAATTAGAGACGACAACAGATAACCTTAGTAGCTGTACCATAAATATAAAATACAAATATAATGTACATCTCGCTTTTTCTTTTTCGCCCCCCCCCCCAATGGCACAGCGGCATGTCTGCGGACTTACAACGCTAGAAACAGTGTTTCGATACCCGTGATGGACAGAGCACAGTTAGCCCATTGTATAGTTTTGTGCTTAACTTGAAACGTAGCTGTACCATACAAAAATAAAATATGATGTGTATCTCTTCTTTTTTTTTCTAATTTAATTTCAGTAAATGAAAAATAGTTTCGTGGTATACATGTTCTACCAGAGGACACCACTGCAGCTGAGTAATGAGAAACATGACATGTTCTAACTTTTGTTTGAATCAATAAATGTCTTTCAAACGAAATATATCAGATAACTCAATCAACGAACAAGTTACAATATATATATATATGCTATTTTGTTCATCGCCGTAAGCTATTTTTTCGTATCACAGAAGCAATAACTAATAAATTAGTTTCGTACACATTTCCGTATGTAACCCACATGACGTACGTGCCAGATACAATAGGCCTTATCACCGTTGTTGCTAGTTTCTTTTTCGTATATTTTAAAATTACAAATAGTAATAATTCATTAATCCGTTTCATATTAACTAATTTTCCCATTTTTGATTTCTATTATTTGTCTTAATTGCATAGGCATTTACGAAATGCACGCGAAATCTCTATTCTAGAGTAATCAGTAACTACGAGTCAGACCCCTTTACGTATACATATATACACTTTCAAATTACACACATCAGTTTATGGGAGGTTCATAATATTATTAGTAGACGTAATGAGCATTTTGGGGCTTTTTTCTTCAACTAAGCATATTAAGATACAACCTATATTTTTAATGCAGATTCTGTTTTCATGTATGTCTATTTAAGTTTCTTCTATATACCCATGCTGTATTCAAACTTCATGCTTACAATATCATCGTTCAAAGAAGACACGGAGAATTTCGACACAGCAAGTTTTGTAAAAATATGTTCTCAGTCGTGCGATTTGATTTTTGTTTTTAAGACTCAAAAAAACGAGTTGTTGTTTATACATCTTGAAAACACCCATATAAGTCAGTAACTTTAGGTTTAGAATTAATGTTCCACACCCATAGAAAGTAAGTAACTTTTGGTAAAGAAGTAATATTCAACACCCATACAGAGTCAGTAACTTTGATAAAGAACTAATTTCCAACAACCATAAAAAGTCAATAACTTTTGGTGAAGAACTAATCAACAACCATAAAAAAGTCAGTAACTTTTGGTGAAGAATTAATTTTCAACACCCATAAAAAGTCGGTAACTTTTGGTAAAGAATTAATTTTCAACACCCATAAAAAGTCGGTAACTTTTGGTAAAGAATTAATTTTCAACACCCATACAAAGTTCGTAACTCGATTAGTCGGACCACAAGTGTGTCTACTATACCTTAACCACTATCTACGTGTTACATAATGTCATCGTTCTGTAAAGTAAATGTTATAAGATATTTGAAAAATGAGTAAGCACTCAGTTTCTGTATTATATATGTTGAATTACTGCTTTTTAATTTCGGCTTTTCTTGGTCGATAAACTCAATACACGTGATTCCTGTCATGTAAAGTTTTGTTCAAGATTACATGTCATTTTTCATGTGCGACAGTCTTATTCCCAAGCGATATTTAATGCGAATATATTACGTCACTTGGAAGGAATTATTGCGTTTGAACACCATAGGCGATTTCCTTAAGTGATATTAATATTTATTCCCCTGTAATCACTAACAACTTAAACAATGTTCGATGAATAAAACTGAACCACTCGACAAGCTGTACTCTTTTTAGATTGTTGACGTTCTCGGAGGTATAATCTTCACGTAATTCAGGGTATATTTTCTAGCATAATAAAGCTACGAGTGCTTAAATATTACCTCTAAACTTTAAATCTAGTACACCCGACTGAGTTGTGATTTAAATGTTACCTTTTAAATCTAGTAAAGCAGAAGTGACCTTTAGTTTTCTTACACTACTTTAAATCTAGTAAAGCAGAAGTGACCTTTAGTTTTCTTACACTACTTTAAATCTAGTAAAGCTGAAGTGAACCTTTAG
>NW_013665927.1:693194-694216 GCF_000517525.1 Limulus polyphemus
TTTTTTACACTACTTTAAATCTAGTAAAGCAGAAGTGACCTTTAGTTTTTACACTACTTTAAATCTAGTAAAGCAGAAGTGACCTTTAGTTTTTTACACTACTTTAAATCTAGTAAAGCTGAAGTGAACCTTTAGTTTTTACACTACTTTAGATCGTGAAAGGGCGAGCTCTGTTTTTAATGTTTCCACACTATTTTAAACCACTTAAGAATGAGAAGTGTCTTTAATGTTGTAATATCATTTTAAATTTGTGATAAAAATCAAACAAAGAAAATGACTATTAAATTATCTTGATGAAATTACAACAATGATAAATAATTGTATCATTTAAAATATTTTCAGCACATGTTCTTTGTAATAGGTTAAATAAAATGTTATTCGTAAACTTCTGCTTATTTTTTGAAATGTTATATTTTTATCGATTTTTTTTTACCTTTGAGGTAAAATAATTTTTTAAATGACTGTCAAGCATTTGTGAGACTTAAAATAATCAACTAAAAGTTTTTAGCAGATTTGATCGATTTGTTTGATAACGACGATTCGGTCTGCGCAGATCTTCTACTTTAACACATTTTTTTCTTTGTTTACTAGCTTCTTGCCTGACGGTTTGCTAAAACAGTTAAACATTAAACAATGGACTGCTGCAAATGTTTAGTAGTTTCTTGATAGAAATCTTCCCATTTTTATGGTTGGTTAGAAGAACATCTTTGTAATGATTACCTCCTATATAAATTTCGTCCGTAGGAAAAACAAATCAATCCAGGTGTTGTTCTTCGTTGTGACTTTAAAAACGTTTAACTGACAATAGATCAAAACCAGATGTTCTTCGTTGTGACTTTAAAAACGTTTAACTGACAATATATCAAAATCAGATTTTCTTTGTTGTGACTTTAAAAATGTTTAATTGACAATAGATCAAAACCAGATGTTCTTCGTTGTGACTTTAAAAACGTTTAATTGACAATAGATCAAAACCAGATGTTCTTCGTTGTGACTTTAAAAACGTTTAATTGACAATAGAT
>NW_013665928.1:0-20169 GCF_000517525.1 Limulus polyphemus
ATACCACAGAATATTCGCAGCACTTTAAGCTGTGGGGTGTGTTATATGAGTGAC
Source organism: Limulus polyphemus (assembly GCF_000517525.1). Lineage (NCBI taxonomy): Eukaryota > Metazoa > Arthropoda > Merostomata > Xiphosura > Limulidae > Limulus > Limulus polyphemus. The sequence continues at coordinate 55 of NW_013665928.1, forward strand.
AATCAGTCCCTTAGCACCAACAATGGGTGGAATTGTGTTGCTGACTGACTATTTTCCTCGAGATCCGAACTTCAGAATTGGATACATACATTAGATACAAAATAAATACAAAACAAATACCTTTTATATTTTATTATAGGAGATTTAGCAGATGTATTGTTATTACCACTGTCACCAAAGGTGGACGGATGTTATGTTTTCACCCCTGGTGTGTGTTTATCAGAAAGATTTCTCCAAAATGGCTGAATGAATTTCAGCGAAAGCTGGTATACATTTTGACTGTGGTCCAATTTAAAAGTGATTAGTTTTTCGAAGGTCAAGGTAACAAAAATCAAAAACATCCATATCCGCTAACATGGAGACCGATTTTTCACACTATCTGTGCTCTTACAACTAAGTCAAAAATGATCGGATTTTGATGAAACTTGGTGAACGTATGTAGAATATTATTCCTCATTATCATGTTGGGAATAGTCCGTATGTGTTTGTGAAAACGAACATACGGACACATTTTCGTATTTTTTCAGAGCCAAATATGATCAGTACTGCATGGCGGAAGAATACGCTCTACTTAGTGTCCTCTAGTTGTTGTTTTTTTTTATAGAAAACTACCACACAATGATGTTTCTGTGACTACCTAAAACACATGTTTCGTAGATTTTCAGTCAGAGTTTTTATCATAAAATAAATATGATTTGTTTCTATATTTGTTAAATTTTGCTCAATGCTACTCGAGTGTTAACTGCGTTAGTCGCCATTAAATTTGAAGTGATAGACACCCACTGCAAACTCTTGGGCTGCTCTTTCCCAACGAATAATGGGTTGGACTGAAACCTTTTTACTCCTCCAAGGCCGAACGGTTGAGCATGCTTGGTGGTGACCGGTCTCGATCTCGGTACCGCAGATTGCAAATCGAGCGCCCTAACCACCAGCCCTGAAAACGTATAAATTAAGTAAAGTCGTATTTCATATTTTTACCTATTTCGAAGCTTGTATTCTAGTTAACAACTGTAAAAACGTGTGATTTTTGATTAACATATTATCTGTTGTCTTCGGTTCAGTACCCATTGAAGTGAATCTCTGATGTCAATCATTTCTTTAAGTAAGCCCTCCCAGTGGCACAGCGGTATGTCTGCGGATTTATAACACTAGAATCCGGGTTTCGATACCCGTGGTGAGCAGAACACAGATATATCATTGTGTGGCTTTGTGCTTAATTACAAACAAACAAACGATATCTAAATAAATACTGGGCGTGTCCTAGTGGTTACTTTACCGGGTTGCGAAAGGAGAAGTCTACTATTTGAACCCGCAATATGCCGCTGGACATCCCCTCCCCACACACACACACTTTAGGCTGTGAGCATGTTATAAAAGTGGTAGTCAGTCCTACTAAAATGATAGTAGTAACCGTCTAGGTAGCCGATGCTGTTGACTGCCGTTTCTTTGATCAAGAATTTTAAAGTAGGGACTCTATGTCTGAACCTTGTGGTCTCTTAGCTTCATGTATCGCTTTGGCTGTCATTTGGGGTGAAAATTCCAGAAGCTCGTAATTATTCAGTTTGCTTTTTAAACTTTGTCTGTAACGAAGTTTAACTGTAATTGTATCTGACCAAACTGTCGGCTCAGATAGCGTAGTTGCTTTGTGTCAAACAAACAACCAGACTGGTTAGCCCATCCACTTTTTTGCGTATTTACAAATTCTGAAATAGATCTTGTGTGACAGTGATTACGGGCCCGGCATGGCCAGGTGGTCAGGAAGCTCGACTCGCAATCTGAGGGTCGTGAGTTCGAATCTCCGTTCCACCAAACATGCTCGCCCTTTCAACCGTGGGGGCATTATAATGTGACGGTCAATCCTACTATTCGTTGGTATAAGAGTTGGCGGTGGGTGTTGATGACTAGCTGCCTTCCTTCTAGTCTTACATTGCTAAATTAGGGATAGCTAGCGCAGACAGCCCTTGTGTGGCTTTGCGCGAAATTCAAAACAAACAAACAGACAGCGATTACGTTTTCCCAACGGTAGTGTAGGCTTAACTACACAGATGCTGGTATAAGTGCTCCTCTTTTGTAAACTGAAAATCGTGTATTCTTGAGTGAATTTTTTATTTTGTGTAAAACGTGGGACGTAGTACGGCATTCATAATAAGTAGATAAAACATGTAGTAGATAGGAAATAGGACTTTAAAATATTTGGAAATACGATTATACAACTTGTAAATTGAATGGGTAGCATTATTGATGAAATGAAACGTAGGTTTTGGTAAAACGTGATAAAATTAAGAAACAACACAATTAAAACGGAATAAAATGTGTTGTATATTTATCTTCTAATTACGACATACTATTCTACGGTGTTGAAGGTATAATAGACTTACCCATAATGGCTATAAGGTAATTGGTTTTATGAGCTCATATTTACTCCGCATCGTATTGATGTATTTTGTTTATAATTTATCCTCGACTCATCCATATTTTGTGGGCGTAATTAATGTTTCCTGGACTAATTCATATTCTTGTGAAACCTTTCCTTGATAAAGTTCATTAAAAGTGCTATATATAGATTGTAGTATCCCCCTTATCATATCAGTTTGTTGTGTTCGTTATGATTATGAATGATATTTTTATAATTAATGGCAGTTTAGAAATCATTAGATTACCAAATAATAATCTAAACTATTAGGCAATTTTATACTTGAAGTTCCCTTTTAATTAGTCATATTAACTCTCAAAAATATTTCTCGAAGCTATGTGGCATCCTTAATGCGCCCTAAATATCATTATATTTTATAACCCCAATTAAAAATCAACAACAAAAATTAACTGTTTAAGTGCTATGTAAAGTATTCGCGTCGCTAAAATCAATGTCGTATACTTCTTTGTCCAAAATTCACTGGCATTGTAATCCAAGGGATTTTAACCATCTTAATGAGAATCACCGGATCCTAGTCAGGATAGAAATACCAACATAGTGTATAACAATGCATTTCACAATTTGATGACTATTTTCATTTTGGAACAGCTTACACGTTGGTTGAGAACTGTATTAAAGGCATTGCTTATGAATATCCGTTTGATCTAAATATGGAAAATATTTACACGAAGTTCTGAATAAAAAAAAATGGTCGATGCGTTATCCCCATATTCTGGAGAATCTGCTATTAAATTGGATATGTTTAAACTCATGTATGTAGAATAGTTTAAACCCATGTATGTAGAATAGTTTAACCAATGTATGTAGAACAGTTTAAACCAATGTATATAGAATAGTTTAAACCCATGTATGTAGAATAGTTTAACCCATGAATGTCGAATAGTTTAAACCCATGTATGGAGAACAGTTTAAACCCATGTATGTAGAACAGTTTAAACCAATGTATGTAGAACAGTTTAAACCAATGTATGTAGAACAGTTTAAACCCATGTATATAGAATAGTTTAAACCCATGTATGTAGAACAGTTTAAACCAATGTATGTAGAACAGTGTAAACCCATGCTGTTCTCCATACATGGGTTTAAACTGTTATACATACATGGGTTTAAACTATTCTACATGCATGGGTTTAAACTGTTCTACATACATGGGTTTAAACTATTCTATATACATGGGTTTACACTGTTCTCCATACATGGGTTTAAACTGTTATACATACATGGGTTTAAACTATTCTACATGCATGGGTTTAAACTGTTCTACATACATGGGTTTAAACTATTCTATATATTTAAATCCATGTATGTAGAATAGTTTAAAACCATGTATGTAGAATAGTTTAAATCCATGTATGTAGAATAGTTTTCGACGTTCCCTTTCATTACAGATGTTTCGTGCATTACGTCACAAAATTATGGCCCTAGAGGCTAAGCGTTGAGTCTGAAGGCTTATAACACTAAAAATCGGATTTCGGTTCTCGCGGTGGAGAGAATATATGACCTACAATGTATCGTTGCGCCTAAAAACAAACAAACAAAAACTATAAAAAACGGACGTTTCCTTTTGTATGAGGTTATTAGTACAGTCTTGGACAAAATGTTCGCATATTTTGTAGCAAATAAGATAATTATTATTAAGAGGGAATAGAAATACACTTAGCGCTGTCAAACTGAGAAATGCATGTTATATTAAACACCTACATATGTAATTTGCATAATGCGACAGGTTCTATGGATATCACGAATGATTTCTTAGAACAGCAAACAGTTTTATCGGACACCTGTAGAAATATATGTAATTCATTACTTCATCTTTACCAAAACATATATAGGGGCAAAATACAGCACCAAATTATTATAAATAGCTCATCTAACCTTTTATCAGCTTATATTAAATATTCAGTACTTGATTGGTCTTCTTCATACCCTAATAACTTCCGCAAGACATGGCATGCTGTCGATGAGATTATTGATTTAATACACAGTGATTACATCCCAACTTGTCACTATAACACACTGCAACAGTAGCTGGTTTAGGGTCGTGGTTAGTAATTTTTCTGCTCATTTCTGCCCAACAATTCTCAATGGGATTATAATCTGGAGTCTTTTCTGGCAAGGCAGTCTTGTAACGTCCTCCTGGTCGAGATAACCCTGTAAAATAAGCACACTGTGGGCAGTAGCAGTGTCATTTTGGAACACAAAGTCATTGCCAAACATTGCCCTAGCATATGGTTGAAATATCGTCTCCATGTGATGCCTGCAGGAGGTACCATTGACATTTCCCTGTAGGATATAAAGAGCAGTTTTTCCATCATGATGAATAGCTGCCCAAACATGTACTGCACCATCTCCTGTGGGAATATCAGTCTTTCCTCATTTGTTCACTAGGCAAACGACGAACACGAATCCTACCATCAGCTTTAATAAGCCAGAAACAAGACTCATCTGAAAAGATGGTCTGTCGCCATTTTCATAGCTGTAAGTTGGCATGCTGTCTTCCCCAAGTAAAACAGTGACGGCGGTGAATTCTGGTTAACATCGGTTTGCAGATAGCTCTTTTTGCAAGATAACCATGTATCTCCTATTCACTGTACTATTACATGCCCTGGAATAAATGTGTTCATGCCATTCCTGTCGTAAGGTATTGCATGACTTCTTTCGACTTTGACGTGTTAACCTTATCAAAACACGGTCATCTCGGGCAAAAAGATTTCGGCGTCTACCAGTAGACTTTCCTGGAACAATGTTTCCTGTAGTCCGATGATGTTTCGGGATTCTGGATACAGTACACCGGGGTACCCTAATGTTTGCTTCATTACCATTTTTGGATAGTCAAACAATTTGACGCCCTATAACTTCTGTCACGTGACGAGGCATGACTCTACAGCAAATACAGAAACATTGTCTGAACAAAGCGTTGATCTGTTTTGAAAATGATTATAACAAAATCCCATCCTTTTATACAAAACAGGTGTGTGTGTGTGTGTTTTGACAAAAAAATGATCAAAACAACTTATACAGACCAGAATAACAATTCATACATGTTTGTTCGATCATACGCTACCTTCTATGTTACTACTCAAGCATCTACTCAATAAATACTTCATGCATGTAGACAATAACATCAATATAAAACAGAATGCAAACATTTTGGCCAAGACGGTATTTCATTGAAGAAATGCATTTCAGCAGTAAATATATATATCTACGTCGCTAAATTCCTTTCGCTACATACAAGAAAGAACGTTAAAGAGGGCTTATGAATTAAAAATAAATCTTTAAAACTTATTGAGTGGTTATAAAAAAAATATTTTAAGAAAACGTTGAAGAAGAATCATTACTTTACTAAAAGGTAAACCTAAACAAAAAAATACAGGTACACGAGAAGAAAATTAATTTATTTCAAGATATTTTGAGCGGAACTTTACAAAGGAAGTGTTACCAGTTCAAAGGAAAATAATTTTCAGATTCAATTATTTAAGAAAGTGTAAAAATGTGGTCTACAGTTAGAAATGCCTCTTTCAGAAAGCTTTTCGTAGCCTTAAGATGAAAAATGATAGAAATTTCGATAGTAATAATTCCAAATGCATGGACACACTCTCATCATGACGACAAATTGACAACGGTTTTAACTATTAAAATAGTTTGAAAACGGCAGTAGGCTTATAACACTATAACGCGGGTTTCGATACCCGTGGTGGGCAAAGCACAAATAGTCCATTGTGTAGTTTTGTGCTTGAAATAAATATACAAATAATTTTGACCCAAAACCCTTTTCGGCAATTTGTTGTACATAATAAAAAGTGAAAATATGTAAAATTGCGTTCTGATGTTTAAAGCATTTTTTAGCTGAAATAGATAAGTTTCGCAAAACTTTTATTGGTCTGAGTGTGAGTAGCATAGTGATTCAAATATATTGAATTCAAAACGATAGATAACAAAGATCATTGGGAAACGTTTTCTTCACATCTAAATTGAATTTGACATTCAAGAAATATTTTTTTACGAATTCAGTCCTGATGGTGGGCCGAGCGTGGCTCAGTGGTTAGCGTGTCCGACTGAACCCGAAGTTTCATTATTCTCGTCTCGTTATCAACAAAAGAAATGAAAAAAAAACGTCGCTTTCTGCACTCTAAAATCATAAATACATTATCGGAGAAACGTTAAAATCTCGCTATTCGATTAGAGTAGACCCAGAGTTGGCGGTGGGTGGTGAAAAGTCGGTGTGAATTCTGAGAATTCATGGCTCTTGAAACGTTGCCACTTCGCACTTTAGGGCCATGGATGCGCTTTAAGAATGATGGTCAAAATCCGCTATTCAGGAGATATGTGTTGTTATTCACGTCAGGGTGGTTGGTGGCAGGGAGAGAGTATGACTTCTTCCTCCCTCCATGATGTAGGGTACAAGATGTAGGCTATTTTAATATACAGCCATGGTAAAAATAAAAGTACGGTGTAAATTTGACTTCTTCCTCCCTCCATGATGTAGGGTACAAGATGTAGGCTATTTTAATATACAGCCATGGTAAAAATAAAAGTACGGTGTAAATTTGACTTCTTCCTCCCTCCATGATGTAGGGTACAAGATGTAGGCTATTTTAATATACAGCCATGGTAAAAATAAAACAAAACTACGAGAGTCTGAATGTTAATTTTAATATCACACAATCTTTATCAATAAAACCCGTTGACCGTTTTACAGAAGCGCATCTGATTAAAAATCTTGCTTGTACTTGATTAAATACTATCACTCACCTATTTCGCAAGCAGTCAAAATTTTAATACAATCGACAAGCAGTCTGCGGGCTACGAGTTTGAATCCCGTCACCGAACATGCTTGTCCATGCAGCCGTGGGGGGGGGGGTGTTATAATGTGACTGTCAAACCACTTTTCGTTGCCAAAGAGTAGTCCAAGAGTTGGCGATGGATGATATTGGCTAGCTATCTTTCCTCTGGTTTAGTACTGCTAAATTAGGAACGGCTGACGTAGATAGTCCTCGAGTAGCTTCGTTCAGAAATTCACCTGACAAACATACAAACCTAGATTTCAGTACCTTAGATTGGAAGCTAAAGTATATATCCATAAGAGAGAGGGGTACTTAAGACAATTATTATCATATATAATAAACTTCTTAAGATCGGTTTATTAATAATTTTTGTTAATATTTGGAAAATATTTTTGGACATTGGAGAAGTCTATCAGATAACATAAATAGAGGTCGCGCAATTATGGACAAAAGTTATGGATATACTTTTAGATACGCTGAATGATACACATTTTGGATGATTTGTGATATATAGATGTCAGATTTAACAAAATTTAGGCAGACTGGCCAAGAGTATTCACTCAGGGATCTTACATTTTTTTACAAACATTTTGAGAACTTCTGTTGTTACCTGATTGACTATCACTATTATAGCGGATGCTTAGATGGCCACAGAGTGCAAGGTACATTTTTTGGTAAAGGGTCACGACTTCTTATGTAAGGTAATAGTTTCCAAATTTTATTTGTAAATCATTCGTGTATTAACACGTTAATTTCATATCTCGAGCGAACTGGGGAATTTAATTGACATAGTCACCTAGATTTGGGTTTCTTATACGTATAATTTTAGCGACTATTTGCTGATTTTAGATGATTTGGGAAAACAGACTATTCGAGTTTTCTGCGGATTTATTTTGATGTGCATTTATTACACCGTTCCTCTGTTAGGTTAAAAATAAGTTGAAGATAATTGAACGCTAAAGAGATCTCCAAATAGCTACATCTTCTGCAAATTGTGATGAAATACAGTTTGTCTGTTTTTAATCCAGAAGTGGTATGCAGCTTAAACACATAATAAAAAATAGAGCTAATCAACCATTATTATGAGAAACCCTTTTTTTAATATTCCTATTGTCCATTTGGGACATGTTTATAAAAGCATATATGTTGCTATATTTATTATATTGAGAAACTCAAATTTATTAAAGCTTAAACATTAATCTACTTTTACAGCCTATAGATATTTCCATTTGTATCCATATCTTAACCTCGTATAAGTGTTTTTCTTTAGTTTAACGATAATATTTCAAGTGTGTTTTTGGAAGGAAGAAAGAGGCACAAATTTACTCGCTTCGTACTGTCAGAGGGAGCGTACTCCTAAACAGTACATGTATGAGAGCACATGAAGCAGGATGTTTCGGTTCATTCCTGAATTTAACGTAATGCAACTGTAATACTTCTGTGAAATAAGTATAAATGTACTCTTAAATTTAATTGGCTGGTTGAAAACAAAACCTTACAACGTTACAAACGTAGTTAACATTACTTTAAAATGTACTCTTAGACTTCATTAGCTGGTTGAAACAAAATCTTAAAACGATACAAAAGTAATTAACATTACGTTGAAATGTACTCTTAAACTTGATTGGCTGGTTGAAAACAAAATCTTACAACGTTACAAACGTAGTTAACATTACGTTAAAATGTACTCTTAGACTTCATTAGCTGGTTGAAAACAAAATCTTAAAACTATACAAAAGTAATTAACATTACGTTGAAATGTACTTTTAAACTTGATTAGCTGGTGGAAAACAAATTATTAAAAGACTCGATTTGAAATATTTATGGACTGTATCTGCTTGCAGTGGACAACATTCCTTCAGTCCACATAGATACAAGCCATAAAATCTTCAAAACCAGTAAGCCATTCCCTTGCATCCTTAGAGCAAAACAGATTTGCAGCAAATTTCTTAAATACGCATAAAAAGTCATGATGCGGAAAATTTTTTATCATTAAGAAAATATTCATGGTATTTCTACTTACAATTAAAATAATTATCAACTCATTCACTGCCAGATACGCATATACATTCAGCACTGCCACATGAATTTGGGATTTTGTACCGCCATGAAGAAGAAGTATTCCACATGAAAATCCATAGTTTTAGATAAATAATAAAATAATAAAACGTGTCTTTTTTGTTTTACTATTGTGTATATAAAAGAGTATTTTTTGTTGTTATAACCCTTGTAGTCTCCAGCGTTGATACGTTCAACGCAATTTAAATTACACTACGTCTTTCAAGTTAAATTAAAGTTACTATGTGTTTGCACAAACAAACAGAAACACGTCTTTATCTTCAAATTGCCTTTGTGTTGCGTTTAATAAGACGGAGATATATATACCTCGCGTAATGGATCATTGAGTTTAGTTAGGACTGAATCTAGTTTATTACAATTGATTCTCTGTCAAATTTTGTTCGCTGTCTTGACATATAAGATATTCTATTTGAGATACCAGCACGAGAGTTGTAAAACTGGGATTTCGAAGGAAGAGGAGACAGTTTTATCGAGAGAGGAATTTCTGTTCGGGGAACGTTTGTTAAATGATGTAATTGGATGTATTTAAGAACTGAATTAAACATACATGTACGAATAAGTAGTATAGTATAATTATAGTATCCTATTGCTGTACCGCTATGTTGTTCAGCTTCTTGTCTATCTTTCTCACGTCTGCCATTGTATATATATATTGCAGTTTTGGGCAACTCTGGAAACAATACGAAATAGTGATTGTAAAGCTTTTTGTCTAACTTCCCTCTTGTACATACCTGTCTCTTTCATTCATTGGGGCAAGATTGTTCGGGGCTAAAGCAGAACGACCAAATTTAATCTGTTTATACAGAAATCACAATCTTTATTTGTGTTTAACCAGAAAATAAATTGAATATGTACACTTTATATCATATTTCTAGCACTTATAAGCAGTTAATTGGTTAAACAATATAAAAATAATGCCATTTTTATGAGGAGGGGGGTATTTTGATGTTACGTAAGGGTTAACTGATTTTTCCACAACATCAAACGACGAATTTCCAGCTGATGAGGGCAAACACACTTTAAACTGAATCGTCTTACTTTCACTCCATTAACGAAAAATACAATGATTTTATTTTATTTTTGCGTGTTTTTTTTTCTTTTCACGTTATTGACCTTTTTATGATTCGAAAACTTTCCTTATATCAGATCTCGCTCGTCGAACAGTTCGTTTCATTTGGATAGTAAGCCGTCATATTTACAAAGTGAATATATCGCCATGAAACAATGCTAAAAACTTATGCGGCTTGTGTTTTAGCAAATATAATTAATAGTATTGTTCTATGATAATTCGAATTAAATTACTACTTTTTCCTTGTACTATAATGCGTAACAATACACTTTAAAGCTGTAATATCTAAAAAAAATGTATTTATGCGCTAGGATAACCAGAAAATACAAAAATGTTTTTTTTAATGTTTTTCTTATGAAACTAATTTGTCACTCTAACACCAATATACATTAATATCAAGGTTTCTAAGGAATTGTGTACAAATATAGCTTAAATGTTGTTGTTTTTCCAGTAACATAAGCATGTATCCCAGTTATGGTCGGTTTGGTTTGTTTGGAATTTCAAGCAAAGTTACTCGAGGGCTATCTGCGTTAGCCGTCCATAATTTGGCAGTGATAGACTAGAGAGAAAGCAGCTAGCCAACATCATCCACCGCCAACTCTTGGTCTACACTTTTACCAACGAATAGTGGGATTGACCGTAACATTATGACGCCCCCACGGCTGAAAGGGTGAACATTTTCGGTAACGTAGTGGGATTGACCGTCGCATTATAATGTCAACATTGCTGAAAGGGCGAGCTTGTTCGATGACGAGGATTCGAACCCGAGACTCACAGATTGCGAGTCAAGCGCCCGAACCACCAGGCTATGCTAGGGCCTCCCTGTTACATGCAGCTTTTTGAACTGACACTTGTTGTGTGTGTGTGTGTGTATGTGTTCGTTAGGAAAATTAAAAAAAAGTATTTTTATTATTCGGCTTTCATGTCTTTATTATCACAGTGCTGAGAAAAGTAAAAATAAAGAATGTAATCCACAAGTTTTCTGTTAAGGATTTAAACTGTTCAATCAAAAAACATTTCCAACAAAATCAAATTTCATAAAAGGGTAAGAGTGCAAACCAACACCGCATTTATATATATATAAATGTACATGTATTTCATAAAGACCCTAGTTTAAATTGGACATTGAGCAAGTCTCAAAAGCATTAATTTTTCATTATCATCTTGAGTTCCGCTTCAGTTTTTAGTTGTTACGGCTGCAAGCTAAATGTTCATAATCTGATATATAAATGTACATGTATTTCATAAAGACCCTAGTTTAAATTGGACATTGAGCAAGTCTCAAAAGCATTAATTTTTCATTATCATCTTGAGTTCCGCTTCAGTTTTTAGTTGTTACGGCTGCAAGCTAAATGTTCATAATCTGAAAACAAAGTATGGTTAAAAGTGAGGGTACCCAACTGAAACAAAGTATGGTTAACAGCGAGGGTACCCAACTGAAACAAAGTATGGTTAAAAGCGAGGGTACCTAACTAATGAAAAATTGCATTCTTATCTTTATAAAAAGAAACAAGAAAACTAACTGTACTGATGTCCAGATTAATCCTTATTTTCTCTCTAAGTACATAGTTTACTCTGATTGGAAGTTAATATTATAAAGCATGGTAAATGCAGGAAGAAACGTTTGTACCCGGGGTATTTCTGATATTCATACATAATTAAAAACATGTATTTTTACAAGAATTTCCATCAAGTAAAATCACGTTCCACAGGCACGTCTAAATGAAATGGTCTGTTCTCTGAATGGTGTTTTATGTGGATATGGGGACGGGTCACGTAGATACACTTCTTAGCCCAAGGCAAAAATACTACAACCTCATTTTACCCGAGTTCTCTGTTTCCGCAAAACCGCATCTGGCGTAAAAAAAAACAAAAAAACAACTAAAAACTTTCTTTGCAAGATATGGGATTTATTTAGAACGTGCCTTCATTATTCACCTTTTCGACATGACGTCACGAGCGGTTGTCAAACTATCATAGCCACAAAGTTGGCCATGACAGTAGCTGACAAACTGATTTAGGGAAGTTACTGCGTTAACTCTGTAACCGTTAGTGGCGAACGTAATATCGACTTGCTCAAGTTCTATAGCACTGATGAAACAAAGTATGGTTAACAGCGAGGGTACCCAACTGATGAAACAAAGTATGGTTAACAGCGAGGGTACCTAACTGAAGTTAGGTACCTACACTGTTAACCATACTTTGTTTCTTCAGTTAGGTACCTACACTGTTAACCATAATTTGTTTCATCAGTTAGGTACCCTCGCTGTTAACCATACTTTGTTTCTTCAGTTAGGTACCTACACTGTTAACTATACTTTGTTTCATCAGTTGGGTACCCTCGCTGTTAACCATACTTTGTTTCTTCAGTTAGGTACCTACACTGTTAACTATACTTTGTTTCATGCGTTGGGTACCCTCGCTGTTAACCATAATTTGTTTCATCAGTTGGGTACCCTCGCTGTTAACAATATTTTCTTATGTTACACAATATGTGTATGTTGAGCTCACTGTAAATTAATTAAAGGTAATAAGCAATCGTCGCTCTCTGAATATTGTATATATATTTTTGTTTTGTTAAACTATCAAACACATAATTACCTTGCAAGTAACGTTTAGTGTCTGATATACAACTGATTAGGGTCTACGATGTGTCGTGTCCAAGTACCACTTTCTCTTGGGAGAATTAGATGGTACCTAAGTGATGTTGACATTAATTTTATACAGCAATTTACCAAACCTCATATGTCACTTATAGTAAAATCCCACTCATACACAACAGAACACTAATTTCTTTACCATGGTTGAATTTATTACAGTGAAATATATCTTCTTCATATATAACTATACTTCTAAAACTTATAGGCAGTTAATTGCGTGTACAGTATTAAGAAAATAAAACTTTTTTTCTTTAGGCTAGAGGCTTTGGTGTTACTTGAAGGTTAATTGAGCTTTCTACAAACTTAATCTACAAACTTCCTGCTGACATGGTTAAATCGTTCTACTTCCATCCAGACATGCTGACGTAGCCTTTCGTCTGACATGAAGGAAAAACACGAGGAAATATTTTTTTTTTATTTCTTTGTGGTGTTTTAGAGCTGTTTCTTTTAAAGATACAGTCAAGATACATTCTAAGTAAATCCTATATCTTGCAAAGAAAGCTTCTTTACGGAAGATATAGTTTTGCGGAAAGAGACAAATTAGGGAAAATGAGGTAGTAGTATTTTTCCTTGGGCTACGAAATGACACTGTATGCGCGTGACCCTTCTCTATAGCCACATAAAAGACCTCCCAGGAAGAAGGACGTGCTTCTGAAGAATTGAAGTAAGTACCTTTAAAATTCCTGTAAAAATATACGTTTGAAGTAAATGCCTTTAAAATTCCTGTAAAAATAAACGTTTGAAGTAAATACCTTTAAAATTTCTGTAAAAATAAACGTTTGATGTAAGTACCTTTAAAATCTTTGTAAAAATATACGTTTTCAATTATGTATGAATATCAGAAAGAAGTTGAATACAAATATTTCATTGTGCCTTAATATGTTATCGTATGTGTTATTTGCGTGTTAAATGTGTATCATTTGTTAATTAATTAAAGATGATCAATCAACCTCACTCTCTGAATAATTTATATTGCCCCTTCTCCCCACCTCAGCTTACGATGTTAAAAATGGGTTTCGATACCCGTAGTGAGCACAGCACAGATAGCCCATTGTGTAACTTTATGCTTAACAATAAACAAACGAATAGTAAATACGTTGTTATCAAATATACAGCGTATAATCATCCAGCAATATGTGAATAACGTTTAATGCCTGATATACAACTGATCAGGGTCTGCAACGTGCCATCTCAAAGTTCGATGGTATATAAGTGAAGCTGACATTAATTTGTTGCAGTCATGTACTAAAACTTGCATGCCACTTATACTAAAATGTCACTTCATATACAACGAGTTCTTTACCCTGGCAGAGTCTATTACACTGACAAATGTTCTCTATAATGTAGTGGAGTTTAATGTATTATAGCTAGCGGACTTTTTCCTCATCAGCTTTTTCGCATTGCTAATAAAGATAGTCCATTGTGTAGCTTTGTACTTAACAAACAAAGCAAACACTTGGGGTCAGTTATCAGCAGATAGCCCTTTGTTTAGCTATGACGGAACATTCTTAAACAATCAATAGTTATGTAGGTGTTGAACTTTTACTTTGTTTTCCAAAATTCCCCTTTTTCGTATTATCTGAATGATGCATGGAGATGTAATATATAGGGTGAGAGCGTATGACTAAAGTCATCTCTTGTGACTAAATAGGAACAAACAGTAGCTGATGCCCTGTCCTTACTATTTTGGTGGCTGCATAGAACTGGTGTTCATAGAAGAAATGTAATGGCTAACTCAGTGTGACTGTCCTAACGATTGTCCTGGGAATATACGTCTTTAAATAGAAAGCGTGGAACAACATGTTGTAGCGTTAGTGTATACACCGACTCGCTTAGACTGACGACAGTTAACGTAGCCAGGAATTACATTATTTAGACAAGATACTCGTTAACGCGAATTTATACGTTTCTTGTGGTAATAAAAACAATCATATTTCGCGCATTGCAAGTGAAGAAACAATATTAGAAATACCATTCAACATGAAAACAATTGTATTTATACAACAAATAACATAAGTGTTCCAACTGTGAGCACTTGATTGGAAATCTACAATGGAGGATTGATATAGGATTATAAGCATATCTTTTTATCCCAAGATACATAACACACAATATTGTTGTTACACCTATCGAAGTATCAGTAACTAGATGGTCACTCAGTAGAGCGAATCTAGATAAGAAAAAAAAAGACAATAAAATTCAATCGAAAAAAAAAGACAAAGAATATTACACAAAGAGGTAAAAAGTCAAAAAGTATTTTGGTTTGTTTGTTATGAATTTCGCGCAAAGCTACACGAGGACTATCTGCGCTAGCCGTCCCTAATTCAGCAATGAAAGCCTAGAGGAAAGACATCTAGTCATCACCATCCACCGCCAACTCTTGTGCTACTCTTTTACCAACGAATAGTGGGATTGCCCGTCACATTATAACGCCCCCACGGGTGAAAGGGCGAGCCTGCTTAGTGGGACGGGAATTGGACCCCGCGACTCTCATATTGTGAGTCGAGCGCTCTAACCACTCGGCCATGCCAGACCAAGTATTTTGGAAAAACAGTATCAATAACAGTTAAGCCTAAGCCAATTATTGAAAGCATGTAAACAAACTGACTCAATAACTAAACTGTTATTAATACAGTTTTTTAATCAATGACTTCCCATGTTTATTTTTTCTTATAATTTATTTGCTTTGTACATCTATATATATATAAATATATATACTTTTTTTACCTGTTTGTGTAATTTTCTTTCTCTTATTCTCCGATTGATTTTTTTTCCATTTTCTGTTTGTCTTTGTCTTTATTGCCGTAGAGCGCATACCTCCGCCACGCAGCGTTGATCATATTTGGCTTTTAAGAAATATGCAAATGTGTCCATATGTCCGTCTTTATCAAGAAATACGGACCATTTTTGGAATATTATTTTACAGACATCCACCAAGTTTCATCAAAATCCAATAATTAATGATTGAGTTATAGAGTAAAAATACTGGGAAAAATCTGTCCCCATGTTAACAGATAGGGTTTTTTTTTATTATTTTCTTGACCTTGTTGTGAACATGACCTTGATCCGCCAAAAGCACATCAAGTTGTATCATAATCCAAACGTATACCAACTTTTGTCCAAATCCATTCAGTCGTTTTCGAGGAATCAAACACACACACACACACAGGGGTGATTGCTGACAAACACACGCACAGGGGTGAAAACATAACATCCGTTCACCTCGATAGCAGAGGTAATAATATACATAAAGAATGGGAAATTTCCCCCATCATTAGTGCTTTAGTGCAGTGGAACAAATTAATCTTAGTCCCTTTTAATCTACATTCTGTTTTGATAATGCCCCGAAGCTGGATTAATATCCGATATTCGTGACATAGAAATGCCCTTCAAAATGGCGAAGTTTAATAATATACGCAATGAGAAAATGTAATGCTGTGGTACTTCACTAGTTGAATTTTAAATTTTCAACGATCCACAGTTATTCCTCTATCTTCTGTATGGATATTCGTCTCTCTGTTTCACAATAAACACAAGATTCACGGACAGATATCCTTTTGCGACGGAAAAAATAGTGACATTCGCGTGTAAATATCCATCTCAACAGTATAACATTGGCAGGAAAGAAAGGTTACATCTCCAGCTATTCCCAGTGCGCCATAAAGAATTAATAAAGCCTGGCCTTTGTATAGAAATTAGTGACATTTGCAGAAAAAAAACAAGTAATTTTGTTAGAGGATTTAAAAGTCGATTGTTTTCGTTTTGAACGCTTGCCAGTTTTCCCTGAACGTCATAAAAAGTTTCTGAAGAATGCCTATGTGACATGTAGGCATTTTACTTGCAGTTAATTCTGTACTTTAGATAACAAAGCAATATTTTCAAGGTTTATTCCTCCTCTGAGTGTCCAGCCCTCTTAATGGTGAATGTTAGGATAATCTCAAGTGGTTAGGAAAATCGTTCTGTGTTCTTATAAGAGAACTAAAGATGTAATAATCATCACAATGAAGTATTCATAACTTAGCCGAAAGGAAAAAATCCCAGTGGACACGCCCCACTGGACACGCCTCACGGGAGATATAATATGATTGTAAACCCTATGTCTAAAGTACAGTAAGCAAAGAGGATTGAAAAAAAAAACGTGCTTAACCTCTGAACATACGCATACAAAACAGTCTAGGTATAAATTAAAAACGAATACCTCAGTAAAGACATGTTGATAATAGCGCTTAACAGAACAAATAAACCCACAGTTTATCCATAATACTATTTAACAACACAAATAAAAACATAATTCAGTTAAATGGTACACTACAATTTGAAATAATTTATATGAAAATGCATTATCATGATGCGACCCACAACACCGAGTAGCTAGTAGGCCAAGACGTTTAATGATTATATTATCAGGAAACGAACCACAATACTGAGTTGCTAGTAGGATAAGACATTTAATGATTATATTTCATTGAATCATCATCTGGGTAATCTCGATGTTGACGGTTTTCGGCCATAATCCTCTTATGTCACTGGCACTATTCCTGGAAAGCGAAGCACACATGCATATTTGTTTGCCTTTAAACTAAGATAGAAAACCAGCCCCTTTCATAACATTATAAATCTATATGAAGATTTTTTTCTTAATACTCATGATACATTTCCTTCTTTCAGTTATTATGTTTTGAAGTAAACAAGATATTATTTCTACGTTGTTATGTACGAGGTTTGACCGAAAAGTTCGTGGCCCGACTTAAATAAAACTGGAATGAATGGTTTTTTTTCTGATAAATGTTAAGTTGGAACTTTTTTTTATAAGTAAACGACACGTAACATATACCTTAACGAACTTTGAAGGAAAGAAGTGAGCAGTGTTAAACGTTATGGAGAAGATGAAACATTGTACCGTGATCAAATATTTTGTTCAAAAGAAAATGATATCGCAAGAAATCCGCCAGGACATGAAAGCAACAATAAGTGGTGTGCTGAGCTTAAGTGCGGTAGAAATATATGTGCAAATTGATCCGAGGTCAGGTCAGGTTAGGTTAGGTTAGGTCGACATCAACCACATGGATAAAGTTCATGATTTGGTTATATATGATAGAAGAATTACCATTAGGAAGTTAGCAGAGGAAGCGGAAATTGGTAATATTACTGTAACAAGCATGGTGAGTGACAATTTAGGCATAAGTAAGGTTAGTGCCAGATGAGTTGTCACATAAGCAGAAACGGATCCGACTTGTTGAAAGTAAACGCTTACTCAAAATATTTCAATAGATTCGTAATTATAGATGAAATATGGATTCGCCACTTCGACCCAGAGACAAAAATGCAAAGTTTGCAATGAAAACATACAAGTCTACCCATCCCAAAAAAGTTAAAGTCACAATCCTCTGCTGGTAAGCTTATGGCATCAGTTTTTTGGAATGCCCAGGACTTTTTACTGGTTGATTATTTAGAAAGGGGTCAAACCATTACAGGAGATTACTATACATCCTTAATCAACAATTTGCGTCAAGAAATCGGAGAAATGAAGAGAATCCCTCCAAAAAATAGATGTACTCTTCCATCAGGACAATGCCCCAGCTCACAAATCACGTGTTGCTTTAAACACTATTCATGATGGTGGCTTTAAATTACTCAATCACTCCTCTTAGTCACCGGATTTAGCTCCAAGTGACCTTTTTTTCTGTTCCCTAACCTTAAAACCTTTCTGTAAGGTCAGAGTGATGATGATCTTGTGGATTGAAGGCCAAGAAGAAGAGTTCTATCAGAAGATCATAAAGGCCTTAGACACCGCTGGCGTAAGTGTGTAGACCCAGGAGAAGATTATATTGAAAAATAATCATAGTTGAACCACTGTCTCTTTTCTTTACAGGTCTGGCTACGAACTTTTAGGACAACCCTCGTATAGTCACTCTATTTTTTTTTTACTTCGAAATGATGCAAGGTATTTCTATTGAATATACTTTCTCCCAGTTGGTATTTTCTGGCGCTTGATCGCCGTTTGAACGTTTTATAGGTTAAAATTCGTACTGGTATAATGTTCAAGTTTCATTAGTGTCGTAGTTCCTCATCAAATATGACTCTCATTAGAGCGAGATTAGAGACTGACAAAATTAGTGTCATCATAAATGTTACTTCCAGTTTACTAAAGAGTGTTTGGCTGTTTTAAATACTTGATTTTGACACGAGTTTATTATTTACATAAAAGATTGTTATGTATTACTTAGCCAGCACTAGAGAAGGTGGAACTTATTAATATTTTTTGTTTCTGCAAAGTCACTACTGACCCTAATCTGCCGTTATTCTGTTCAACTTATATGTATAGATTAAAATCTTCCATGTAGGTAGACTACAGGGAGTCCATAAGGTTTGGAATATAGGCACTTCAATTACTTTTACAACATGCTGTTCTTGTAATTGGAAACAAGTTTCGAGACTGATTTTCAATTCTCATGGAACACTGCGAAGCATATTCGCGTCATTGTCAATGGTCCATCCACACTGCCAGTCTCCTTGAAATTATCCAACAGCGCTGTGAGTGGTGTATTTTTTTCTTTCTCTCTCACTGGATGGCGTGCATTTATATTAAGCATCAACTTCTCGTTGGGACTAACCTTATCTGCCACACAGTCTGCGGACTTACAACGCTAGCAACCGGGTTTCGATATCCGTGGTGGGCAGAGCACAGATAGCTCATTGTATAGCTTTGTGCTTCACTTCAAACAAAACAAACACAGCAAGATTAACTCGACCTTCTCGTGCTTTGACAGCGCCATCTGAAATTAAGAAAAGCTACAGATCACCTATGGTTTCAGATTTTTCGAACACCCTGATTATGGATTGGCAAATAAACGAAAAATACCGCAATGTTAAAAACTGAAAGTGGACAATAACTGATTCAAACGGCAATAAGTTCGTAGGAGAACTCTACTGCTTCGTTAATATTCTATACCGTCAGTGAGTCTGGTGCAATTTTGATAAATTATATTGTAAAGTTTTAGCGTTGTGGTGTTTTCAGCTCACTTAATTTACAGCCCCCCAGTGGCACAGCTGTATGTCTGCGGACTTACAACGCTAGAATCCGGG
>NW_013665928.1:21109-34911 GCF_000517525.1 Limulus polyphemus
AGCTTTGTGCTTAATTACAAATAAACAAACACTTAATTTACATGTGAGTATTGTTAAATGTATATATGGTATATTTATGGATTAGACTCTTTACTCGCCAATAGGAATCCCGATAAGAAACTTACATTACTAACACCTATGTCAGCGAACTTCTGAGGACTCACACCGCTTAAAATCGGGTTTCGATTCTCGTGGTTGGCAAGCACAAATAGCCCATTGTGTAGCTTTATGCTTAACAACGAACAATTCCCATTATTTATATATAAGTTGTTTGTTTTAGCGCAAAGCTACTGTGCTCTGTCCACCACGCGAATCGAACTCCGGATTTTAGCGTTGTATATCCGAAAAAGTAACATCATAAGGAATGAGAGCGTGTAAACAGTACTTCCAATCGTGTGTGGAGAAATGATTTTACAAACTTAAAACATCACGCCAAAAATGGCAGCAACGAGAAAAAAACTGTAAAAATAACTCATGCTACTAATTATAATAGGAGATCACAAACAATATCCTAACTTTTGGGAAATCTGGAAAAGTAGGACCAATAAAGTGGTAGAGATATACTGTATACCAGATTTTATGTCCATTCTCAAGCCTTTCACATTGTATAGATAAATAAAAGGCGAAGGTGTTCAAGCCTAGAACGTCTTACTTGTATACATGTTTATAACTAGTTTTGGGAAGGTGGCTGTCGAGAAAATTTATCGTTGTTAAATTACTTTGTACTTTTGTCAGTAAATGATGCTGAGTTGTAGAATGATGGTAGTTCTGTCAGTCAATCTGAAATTTATCGTTGTTAAATTACTTTGTACTTTTGTCAGTAAATGATGCTGAGTTGTAGAATGATGGTAGTTCTGTCAGTTAATCTGAAATTTATCGTTGTTAAATTACTTTGTACTTTTGTCAGTAAATGATGCTGAGTTGTAGAATGATGGTAGTTGTGTCAGTTAATCTGAAATTTATCGTTGTTAAATTACTTTGTACTTTTGTCAGTAAATGATGCTGAGTGAGTTGTAGAATGATGGTAGTTGTGTCAGTTAATCTGAAATTTATCGTTGTTAAATTACTTTGTACTTTTGTCAGTAAATGATGCTGAGTGAGTTGTAGAATGATGGTAGTTGTGTCAGTTAATCTGAAATTTATCGTTGTTAAATTACTTTGTGCTTTTGTCAGTAAATGATGCTGATCCGTTGAAAGTTCCTTTAAGAACAGTAAGAAGTTATTGCGTATAATATGGGGCCTCGATAAACCTTGAGGTAGTAAGTAGTAAGCTTTTCTAACATAGATGTTCTTACTTTTTATCTCTTACAGCGAATGTAATTTTATGAAAATTCTCCTGATAACTATACACAGCACATGTAAACAGTTCATATGAATTCAACACTTTCTGAAAAACACCTCTCTTTCGAATTCTCATTGAACGCTTCTGCTAGGCTTTGAAAGGTTTGATTTGCTCTTTCCGAACAAATGCACGAGCTGTATCGTATCGCTTTATGATAGACTTGTCAATCTAAAGTTTAACGATGCGAATTATTATATGCAGATGACTGTGATCCATCAAAAGTTCCTTTATGAGCGTCATGGTTAGTGTATAGAGTGGCAGAAGATAGGCCTGCCATGTGTAGTTTCAATAATGTTAAATGGCTTTATAAGTTATTATCTGTAAATGACGATTATCCGTCAAAAGTTATTTTATGAGCATTATAACTAATATGGAATCGTAGAGCGATAGTCAATGTCAAATGACTTTGTAATTTATTGTCAACATATGATGATGATCAGCCGAAAGGTCATTTAGAAACAGTAAGTTACAAAGTTACTTAACCTCGTTATACCCCAGATTGTTACAGAAAGCACTTCAGATTCATATGTAAGCAATAACAAATGAGAAGGTTGAATTCACAAACCAACAAACAGTAAGTTACAAAGTTACTTAACCTCGTTATACCCCAGATTGTTACAGAAAGCACTTCAGATTCATATGTAAGCAGTAACAAATGAGAAGGTTGAATTCACAAACAAAGAAACAGTAAGTTACAAAGTTACTTAACCTCGTTATATCCCAGATTGAAAGGGCTTACATTCTGCGACTAAATATTTACCATTTGTTTGTGAATTCAACCTTCTCATTTGTTATTGCTTACATATGAATCTGAAGTGCTTTCTGTAACAAAGCAAAAACTGTTTAGCATTTACTAGTCTAAGCGAGGTAAATGTTTACAGCAAACAATTAGGATAAAATATTTAGCACTGCTCTTAGATGTAGGGTTTAAAGAGGATGAGCTTGTCTACTTTCGTAAACAGAGTAAAACATTAAGTGTTTTACGAACGATTTTTAGACGGTCCGTAAGGTCTTTCTTGAATGAAAACAACTGTACATGTGTTTCCACAAAAATAGGCAGGTTTGGCTAAAATTGGGCGTTGAAAGTACAGTCTCTTGTCTTCAGCAGTTGTACAAGCGTTAGTTATTTTACACCTAAAACCATGTTATTATTAATTTCAAATCTTTAATACTCATGAGCACCTGTATTCTGTCATTTTAACAGGTCAAGCATAAAAGTAAGCTTGCATGTAATTGGTTAGATTTAATTGAAATGCTGCCGGCTATTCATTAAGCAGTTATTTCGGCCTTGTATATTTTGTTCAGTCAACATACTAAAGTACTACACAAAAAATAATAGTATTTCATGTTGACTGTCTCTGGGATAAGTGAATATTTTACACCTGCAAAAATTGCCTCAATAATAAGAATTTGTTTTGACACAATAAACGTAAAATCAAGAATTTTAACCTTCAAAATTTTAATAAAAGAGGGAATCTTCAATAACCGCGGCTACAATTGGATCTCAAATCGGTCAAGAGTTGGAGCTATGAGCTAAATATTTATATAATTAAAAAAAAACTCAGAGCCATTCTATGAGCCGCTATGTTGCGGCTAAAAACTTTTAATGATATCCTGTTTTGGGGGAAAGCAACATGAAGACTTAAATTATATTATGAAATTTATTGTAGAAAACCTATGCCAGACACATATGTAGATATATATATATATATATAGTGTCATATTAACAAGTCTGAATAACCCATTTCTGTACGAAACTAATAACAAAAATTAATAGTTTATAACATTAGGACTTACAAAGTTAAGATCCAGGATTCTATTCCTGCGCTATAAACAAACATTATAACCTTAGGAAACATTTACAAAAACAAAGTATGCATTCATTTGATATTTAGTTTGTTGCTTACATGGTTTTGTATGTTTATGCTACAAATGTACCTATTGTGAGAAAGAGATTTTTGTTCCCTCGCATGCAATAACTGAAATAATAAATGTTGTATGTTAATGTTACTAGGTGTCCAAGAAGATGAATTTTCCATATTACCCTACGCCAGTAAAGATAGACCTAAACAGCTGTTAAGTTAATTAAAGGCATACTATTATAATGTAAGATATTGAAGATGTTAAAGTGCTTGAACTTTCCATAATCTAAGAACAAAATGTTATTGAAATATTACACAGTTTTTAATCAGACACATTTGCCTCCTAAAAGAAAACAAAGTCTACTAGCTGGTAATTAGAGTTTTACCAATATTTACGACCTGTTAGTCGCGTTTGATAGTATCGTATTGTGTTGCATTGAAGTTAATTTTACTGTTTACAACGTATGAAAGTATAGTAATTATGTGTAAAGTTATACTGTTTACAACGTATGAAAGTATAGTAATTATGTGTTAGTTTTATTGTTTACAACGTATGAAAGTATAAAATTATTTGTAAAGTTATACTGTTTACAACGTATGAAAGTATAGTAATTATGTGTTAGTTTTACTGTTTACAACGTATGAAAGTATAGAATTATGTGTAAAGTTATATGCCTTCAGGAAAACAAATGTTTTAATTATCTATATCTCTTTCAGTAAATGCTTTGGTTGTTGTTAAGCACAAAGCTGCACAATGGGCTAGCTGCGCTCTGCTCCCCACGGGTATCGAACCCCATTTTTTTTAGGGTCGTAAGCCTGCAGAGCTACTGCTGAGTCACTGGAGGGGTTTCAGTAAAATATAAATCAATTTGAAAACACGTTCTTATTCTACACACGATAATACATATACAGGGTGTCCGAATATTAGGTTAACAAAATTATTTACTTGCATATCAGGGATAGTAGTCTCGAAACTCTGGTATAATGGCTATTACAATTCGTTAAGTTTGTTTAAATTTTTAATTTTGAAGGAAGGCAGTTAGTCAACACACTCCGCCAACTCTTGGACTATCCTTGTGTGGCCGAATAATTGGATTTGTCTGTCACTTTTAAAGCACGCATACAATCCCAAAATGCAAAGCACATTTTGTTTTTACGACAGAGGGACGCGAACCTTGAACTATGAGATTCAGAGCTCAGGCACACTAGCCAGTACTTTATACTCAGCCGCAATTCCATAAATCCAACAGAAGGTACATTATAACTCACGTGGAATATCATAGTTGACTAACACGTGCTCCTCATAAGTTTTAACATATTCAGAGATGAGAATATATTTGTTTGTTGTTAAACACAAAGCTACACAAAGGTCTATCTGTGTTCTGCCCACCACGGGTATCGAAAACCGGTTTTTAGAGTTATAAGCCTACAGTTTTACTTACCGCTATTACACTGGGGGGGGGCAAATAAGTACCAATGAATTTGTTATTATAAATTACGGTCACTCTGCATACGAAATACATAACTGAAAAATATATTTGAAATTTCTATTTCCGAAGTCACTTTCACTAGTACTGTTAATGCAGAACTTAATGTGTAAATAATGTTTAAAAAGGTAATTCTTAAAAGAATTAAACTTGGATCGAACGAAATAATACATGCTTCTATCTTTTCATTTCAACTTTCTTGCTCTCTAACTGCGTGTTAAAATCAGCAAGTTCCTTTCTTTAGCTTTTTATCAGAGCTGTCAGTATTACGTTTTAGGCAGCAGTGCTACTGTTAATCGTCTCAATTTTGTCGACAGCTGTTCTAGAAATTGACGATTCAGAACGAGCCGGTGTGCTTGTTTGCTGTCTTGTTCGTGACATCAGATGACAAGGCTCGGTAGTCAACGGCGGTGACAAAAGATATGTAGACGCCATGGAGCAATCTGTGCACGTTGTCATCTGTTGGAAGGATCTATATAAACTTATGAATCTGTCTAAACTTACGTATATATTAAATCACTGAAATAAATAAAGTTTACGCACAAACAAATATACATGTCCTTCTTGTTCTGGTTTTGCTTTCAATGTCCGTGTCTTTATGAGAATTATAAATTTAATGTTAGTGGGCTAAGTTTATTTTGTTTTGTTTTCAAGGGGGGAGGACAAAAACTTATGACCTGTAAACTTTAAATTTGTAGTGTGTGTGTACATATAAATATGTGTTACATGAATTGCCAACTTTGATTTGGCTGAATATTACAGTCTAGTATTTTGGCTGTGACTAACTCAAACACAGAGAGGTCAAATACGAGAAATATGAGATTTTCCTTGCAATATGAGCAACATTTTGTTTTAAGAAATTAATCCGACTTTGGAGGATTATTGTGCATACATTCTATTGTTCCCAGATTCATGGATGTCGGTTGTTGTTAAATCCCCATTACCTGGTATAAACCGTAACGTCAGTGCAAAATTGGTGCAAATAAAGCTGGATTCAACAGATAAGCTACCAAGCTCCCCCAGTGTCACAGCGGTATGTTTACGGACTTACAACGGTAGAAACCGAGTTTCGATACCCATGGTGGGCAGAACACAGATAGCCCATTGTGTAGCTTTGTGTTTAATTACAAAAAAACAAACAAACAATCGAGAGAGTTTGTATAGACAGTGTGAAATAAGCCAAAGTCGCCAAAAAATTGATTAGACTATACACAAATGTTTCTTTCAGAATAAAGACGATAAAAATATTTTCTAATGTGGCTCATAAAACATTACCTTCTATATCAGTTTTTCTTGTTACGGGTTCCGACAACGCTACACCACAAACATCGAGGCGAATCTGACAAACAGAAGGGTCGTTCTCACTAAATACTATCTTTAGTAAATTGGAAAACAACAACTTACAAGCCTAATGAAACATATTTTATGTTGAGAACTTACTACTTGTTTCAACAGAACATAGTCTTCAGATATGATAGAAAGTTAAGATTCTTTCTTTTCAGAAATGGTAAACTTATTTTAATCTCCGTTCACACTCTGGTACTTCCTGGTCATCTTGAGTGTAATATTTTTCTTTGCTCACTTGATGAACATAATTATTATCATTGATATCCAAAAACTGGTTAGTTATGACTATTGATAATGAGCTCTCACTGGCTTTTCCGATAGATTTTATTCTTTTTCACATAGGAATATAAGAGCCTCAGAAAACTGGCAGAGATAAATGACTCAGGCACTAGGTAATCATTCGATCTTGAAATTGAGCAATTAGGGAATAATTCAAGTTAAAATTATTAAGGCCAAAGCAAGCAAAAACTCAGTTTCATAATGCAAGAAGTCAGGGTTGAAATGCATGGTCATTTCAGACTCTATAGGTCACAGATTCAGTTAGAAATATAAGTTTTGCAACGTGATTGTCTAACTGAATCGTTCCAAAAAGATCCTGTAGCAGCATGTAACAAAATAAAACAAACACGTGTATGTGCAATCACTTTAAAAGCAGAATATTCATGTACTCGGTGCTGAAAAAAAGTGCAGGCATTATCAACTTTATTGATTACCAGACACTCTGATGGACTGTTGCTTAATGACAGCAAATTCTACGAGCTACTGCACCACGACTACCTTTTTACGTGCATTGGGATAGAGCTCTGAATCTGTTGAGGAATGGTACTGAAAATGCTATTACCGTATTCCTATGTCGCTTGTTGCTTGTTTTTAATTTCGCGCAAAGCTACACGAGGGCTATCTGCGCTAACCGTCCCTAATTTAGCAATGTAAGACTAGAGGGAAGGCAGCTAGTCATCACCACCCACCGCCAACTCTTGGGCTACTCTTTTACCAATGAATAGTGGGGTTGACCATCACATTGTAATGCCCCCACGGCTGAAAGGGCGAGCATGTTTGGTGTGACGGGGATTCGAACCCGCGACCCGCAGATTGCGAGTCGAGCTCCCTAACCACCTGACCATGCCGGGCCTATTCCTATGTCAGTAACTGAAACTTAGACAGTGGCTTTACAAGCACTAGCCACTGCTCCTGATCGTGGAGTCGCAAATAGCAAAAGACTACCAATCCAATTAATATACCCCTGTTACAAGCTAATATAACCAGAAGAAGACTATTACCACACCACACTAATGTCTTTTAAATGCAACTTGTAAAAAAATAAATTTTGAGAATATTCTTAAAGAACTCGGAAGATTATGTCTATATAAATTCTAAAAATCAAACACATTCTTATTAAAATCAACGAAACTATTGGATACACCAATGTTTTTTTTTCTGATTTGAAATAATCCTTTAATCTGAGGTTTCACTTCATTTAGGTAACATTCCAGTTCTTCCAAATGGAATATATTTTACATCACCGCCAATTAAAGTATTGGTACACCATGTAACCTTGGTAACCTTGAAGTGGTGTATGCTAAACAACAATTTTTAGGTTTTATAAAAAAAAGACAGCGGTTATTAATATTTCACTCCAAAAAAAAATCAAACCACTATCACTGACAACATCGAGTGTATCGTATTCTCCCTTGATATCTTGTGAGCTAACTACAGCCATGTATATCTCAATTACATGGCCCATTTTTGTATTGCCTGGACAATTGTGTTATGGGTTCATTTCATTCATAGCTGTAGCAAACTATGCATGAATGAATTAAGATATAACATCAGTTCATTTATATTGCCATACATACAAACATATACAACAAAATCAGATGTTAAGTGAATATATGTACATAAAGCCATTTGATGACTTACCTACATTCACTAACCACGTCAACTAACATCATCATCATTTCTTGTCAGCTACCAACCTACAACTATGCCTTCTGTTATTGTATTGTCATCTGTGAATCGGAAACCTAACTCGGTGTAATTAAATAATACAATATAATCTCAAGAAAAATTCAGTCGATCTGTTTATGCTATAAACTAAAGTATATACCAATCTGCATAATATACAAACCATTAACCAATCTGTGCCCGTGCTATGCAATACTATACCGCCATTTATCAGTCGAAAAACACACTAAGCTAGTATCACAAGACAAATACTAAAATCAAATACAATGGAACAGATTTCCCACTCTTTTTTTTTTATCACAATTTATAACATTTATTATGCTGTTTAAGACTACGCGTCTCTCAACGTACACCCGGAAATTGTACATATATGTATACAAAAGGTTTAGATACTTTCTCATATAAATACTGCTAATATTCGTTAGAACATTCCTCGTGAATACTCAGAAAGTAGAGATTGCAAAGTTCTTTCAACATATGCATGGATTAGAGTCCCTACCAATCATTACTGGTTACACTATCTTACAAGACAATCCACTTGAGTTGCAGTACTGTACAACAACGCTGTGCTCCTCCATTATTGTTGAACCAAATTTCGTCATATTATCTGGGTCTTTAAAACACAGTATCACCATTCAGCACCAGGTTTAACGATCCATTCCTGCAAATAATATTATTATTAAACTTCACATCCATACATATAAACGTACATTCCTAGCTTCAGTTTGAATATCATTCCCAGTAACAGATTGAATAGATAAACCAACAGGGTAAAGTCCATCAAAAGTGCCCGATGCATTACAAGACAAGACATTATACAAGTCATCTAAAATGTTAAAACCAATTTTAGATTGAATGTTGAGAGATGGGGATACAACTGAATTATTAAATTGAATACGGTGGTCAGCTATCAGATTTACAGTTGGAATTTTTTTAAGCAATTAAAACTGCCCGTAGGAGCGGGTCATTCTCAAACAATATATGATTTAACAACAATTACAAATTCAAACTGTATTCGTTATTCTCAGCAGTGCACGTGTTGACTTATATATTATAATCCATATAATTCCAAAGTATATATTTTGTGTATTTTGTCTTTTTATATTTTTTCTAAATTATAATTGTCACCTACGTTAAATATTTATAACTCAACATGTATACTGACGAGACTTACCAATACACTTCCAATTTGTAATTGTTGTTAAATGATACATTGCTTGAAGATGGCCCGCTCTTGTGGACAGTTCTAATTGCTCAAAAAACATTTCCATTGTAAATATGACCACTATATTAAATTCAGTTTTAGATTGTTTTCATTTCACAGTTCTATCAGATGCTATGCCTAATGAGTTAAACAAATAGGTGTTTCCAGTGTGTCAATATGACCACTATATTAAATTCAGTTTTAGATTGTTTTCATTTCACACTTCTATCAGATGCTATGCCTAATGAGTTAAACAAATAGGTGTTTCCAGTGTGTCAATATGACCACTATATTAAATTCAGTTTTAGATTGTTTTCATTTCACAGTTCTATCAGATGCTATGCCTAATGAGTTAAACAAATAGGTGTTTCCAGTGTGTCAATATGACCACTATATTAAATTCAGTTTTAGATTGTTTTCATTTCACAGTTCTATCAGATGCTATGCCTAATGAGTTAAACAAATAGGTGTTTCCAGTGTGTCCAATAGAAATACGACAGTGCATGTAACCAGACTGACCCACATAAAATCAATACAGGTTCCTAGCAGTGAAAATAAGATAAGTCTTGGGTAATGCCTACAACACATCCTTGGGCAAGATCAACGAAGCTCAAGGTTTGGTATCTAGAACGTGTAACTAAGTGCAGAAACATGTACGATTTTTATATTTAAAGATACAATCATTTACTATATTACACAATGAGTTAGCTTACGATCCTTACATGCCAAACCAAAATGTATTAGTTGGATGTAAGCTGAAGTAGTGTTCACTCAGAAACCATATAATTCATTTAAACCTAATACTACGTATATATGTTTAGATTATCACAAATGTCACATTTCCAAATATCTGTAATTATCTTGTGTTGTAAGTTAAATGATCTTATGGTTTATGACATTATTATCAGCAATGAATTTATTATGTAATTATATTTTATGCCATTTGCCTATTATGTCCTAGTGGTTCTGTGATGTATACCAATGACCTTATTATATTATTATGTACCACTAACCCTATTTTGTACTACTTACACTAATACATAGGAAGAAAAAAAATGGATATCATGCAGATGTACAATAAATAAACACTGACTTACATGTTAAGCAATCTATCTTTCTTCGTGTTCATTTTTAAAAACTGAACTCAACTTACATTCATAGAGACAAAATCGTGTACAAAGACTGCTGTCATTAACTTATAATTCTTAGAAGTTAAAAATCCTTAAAGTACATGAAGTTCTATTAAATATATTAACGTCATAGAATGAAAAAAGAAACAGCTCCAGTGAAGACAATATGGAAGAACGTTATACAAATCCGATTATGTCTTCCCTACAGTACTAAATGTATTTTTCATTGTGTCTTCAATAGAAAAAGCTACAATCCACTGCATATTTTAATCCGACTCAAGAACAGAAGCAAAGAATTATATGTTTTGTATGAATAATTTTCACTAATGTGTAATAAATCCGTTAGAGAATCATTATTAATTGATATTATTCTATGTTTAGTATTCTAACACACACAAAAAAAAGGCTTAGCAAAAGAGTGAACTTAATGAAGTCCGAGGAGAATTAACAACTTAAAAAAAAGTTCAAATTTGTTTTGTTTTTTAATTCGGGTTGGACTGTTTTACTATTTTGTAAACTTCAATAATGATATCAAGGTATATCGTATACGTTACAGAAAGCTACTACTTAAGAAATTAATATAAACTCATTAACTTAATGATGTACTGAAATAAGTTAAGTTAAAAATCATAAACACTAACTACATATAGATCCAATAATGGCGATATTTGGCATCTTCAAAATACATGGGCTAAACGGCCAGGTCAGCGATCCGAAGACTCAGACGTAACCATCCTTAATTTAGAACTACTGAATTGTTTGTAATTAAGCACAAAGCTACACAATGGGCTATCTGTGCCCTACTCACCAGGAGTATCGAAACCAGGTTTCTAACGTTGTAAGTTCGCACACATACCACTGTGCCATTGGGGGGGGGGGCTGAAAACAAGAAAGGGGTAACAATCATGGCGGGAACTGCTGAAAGAGAAAATAACAACCAGTTAGCAGCATCCGCCACCTATCTTTTATGCTATTACTAGCCCATTGTGTTACGTACTTGAATAGATAAATTCAATCTAAGAGTTTAGGTTACTATCATCACTTATAGACGGTGGATCTAACATCTCAAGTTTGGATCCTGGTCTTAGGTTACTATCATCACTTATAGACGATGGATAAGCCTGGTCACTACTGTATAAGTTGGTGTAAGTATGAAAATCACAACTATTGCGCACGCAGAAAACAATGAAAATACGATTTTATTGTCAGATTACAACTGAATATAACTAATTTATAAATATTATAAATTTTTACTGAACTGTGAATTCAATGATTCTTGCATTTATGAATATTTACAGCAATTTCAAATCGGAACGTGAAAGTCTTACTGATATGTGAAGATTCGTCTCATATTCTCATACAGATGCGTATGTGTGAGAATGCTCGACTTAAATGCAGCGAAAAATGTATATGAGAGTGAAATTAGAGTAATGACTTTGGATTTACGACCAAGATCCAAACTTGAGATGTTGGATCCACAATCTATAAGTGATGCTAGTAACCTAAGACCAAGATCCAGACTTGAGATGTTGGATCCACCGTCTATAAGTGATGATAGTAACCTAAGACCAGGATCCAAACTTGAGATGTTGGATCCACAATCTATAAGTGATGCTAGTAACCTAAGACCAAGATCCAAACTTGAGATGTTGGATCCACCGTCTATAAGAGATGCTAGTAACCTAGGACGACCATCAGATGTGTTTCGATACAAAATAATAAAAAACCTATAGCCAGAGCGCTTTCGAAAGGTGGACCATTCTTCTTCAGGGGCATACTGGGATTTGTTTAGAAATGCTCTCACTACAATGCTTTAATCGACCTTTATGTATGCATTTAGAGTGTGGAACTGGCTAAATAGACGTTATACTATATTATTTTATGTCCTCTCTGACTAATTAATATAGTGAAACGTTTCTAAGTTAGAATGGAGTTAAAAATAACGTTTACTATACAGAATACACGCCGCTGCTTTAGAAAACATCCAAGAACAACGACAGTTCAAGATTTTGTATTTATTACAAGAAAGAAACCGTCCAACTTTCGATAGGCATATCACGTAATGGCAGACAGCAAGAAAAGCAGTAATGATTAATCTTCCCCACAACAATCAATTTCTCTAAGCCTACACATGTTGAATTACATCTCCAAGGGCCACGTGGGTTGGTTGAAGATTCATCATAATAAGATTAACTCACAGCAATCAACATGAATATCCCGTGTAAGAGGTGGAGGCTTTTGTGTTGGCCATTTCTCCTTGTTGGTATACAAGCATGGCAACTTTCTAAGGTTTCTTCTACATTGCACTAGCTGCAAAGCTATCAGGCTACGCTCTTCGCATGAAGAATGTATTTCGTTAACTTGTCGACGTTACTATTCTGCTTTGAACTGTCTTCCGTTAAATAATTGAAAGCGCTAGATTCCTTTTCTCCCGAGACGAGCCCCTCTCTCCCCCCTGAAAAATACAGAGATCCATTAGAGCATCTCAGCGTATATAATTCAGCAAAAGGAGCAAACAGACAGCACAGTTAGATATGTATATGTGTAAATAAATCTTGAAAGACAAACAAATATACAAGTGTATATGCAGAGAAAGCTGCTAGATTGGGAACAGCTTTTCAAACATAATTGATTTATATGCATGTCTAATTAGTTCCCTTTATTTGTTCAGTCATTCATTAAAAGTATGCAATACAAAATCCTGTATACACACACACTTACAGCAGTTGAAATAAATGGAACTATGCACATTAAAATAAATGAACAAGTCAACTAATAAGTGTCGTTTTGCTGCCGGACATCAATTTTCAAACTTTTAAAAACATAGATTTACTTTCATTCATTACACACGTGTGTTAATAAGTTTAATTTGTTATAACTGAATTTCGTTAAGGCCCCGTTTCTTTTGTGAGCAAAACTCCAAAGGTATGTGTTTCTGATTAAACAAACAGAAACAACCATGGAATGAACAAAAAAATGGGGGAATATATACATATTCAGGCACCCTCTTTTATTCTATTTACTATAAAAACACTAAAAACTATTTGCCTTTTAATATTGAAAACTTGTGTAAACATAAAAATTAAATTTCTTTGTAGTGTGTCAGGAATTAGTGAGAGAACATCATCGTTAAAATACTGCAGTTATGTGATATTCATTACGTGATTGCATGTAAGCCCATTCAAGTGTTATAATTATGTTTTACAAGTGTAATTACTCTTGTGAGATTATTTCATATTGTTAGCTTATAGTGTGTGATATGTTTTCTTATAATTTCATTATTTTTAACTAATACAAGTATATATATATATATATACATGCTTCTTTAATCTTTCATCTTCTCTTCATAATATAAGTATATATATATATATACTTCTTTAATCTTTTATCTTCTCTTCATAATATAAGTATATATATATATATATATATATACTTCTTTAATCTTTTATCTTCTCTTCATAATAT
>NW_013665928.1:35844-46067 GCF_000517525.1 Limulus polyphemus
TATATATACTTCTTTAATCTTTTATCTTCTCTTCATAATATAAGTATATATATATATATATATATATACTTCTTTAATCTTTTATCTTCTCTTCATAATATAAGTATATATATATATATATATATATACTTCTTTAATCTTTATCTTCTCTTCATAATATAAGTATCTATATATATATATACTTCTTTAATCTTTTATCTTCTCTTCATAATATAAGTATCTATATCCATATATATACTTCTTTAATCTTTTAGCTCCTCTTCATAATACAAGTATATATATATATACATGCTTCTTTAATCTTTTATCTTCTCTTCATAATATAAGTATATATATACACATGCTTCTTTAATCTATTAGCTCCTCTTCATGTGTTACAGACACGTGAAAAGCTTTTTTAGGGGTATATGTTTGAAAGCGGGTATCATTCAATCAATCATTATCGCGATACCCTCTGGGCTACTTGTTTGAAAGCGGGTATCATTCAATCAATCATTATCGCGATACCCTCTGGGCTACTTGTATGAAGCCATGTTCATCTTTTGATGTTCACCCTTCATGCAATTACCTCAGACAGATAAAAATATAATGTAATTGTAATGATAAGATAGATATCCTGAGCTGAGTTAGTCTTCAGTTTTGCTGGCCAATATCGTCCGTGTTTTTACTTATTTTTTGCTCTGAGCTCCAATAATTAATGATGTGATATGTAGTGTTTTTGCCTAATCCAATAAGTAGCCAGTATTCCTTTTTGCCGCTTATATATTTTTTCTCTACGGTGGACCTTAAATACAGTTTTTTTCAAGTTTAATCTGTGTTGTTAATGAATTTATTCCAATTTACTTTTCAACTGTGACAAAGTTAATCCACTTACCCTCTTTTTTAATCCAATTGTATTTTTAAAATTAAAATCCGTTCTTGATAGTGATTTTTAGACTACTAGTTAGATAATCAGTTTGTCTAAAAAGAAATATCAAGAAACGTTTTCACATTATATTTAACGCGTGTATAAAGTATACTATTTAGTTATCTTAATATAAGGTTAACATTGTTCCTTGAGGGTTACCTGGGACGTTTGTTTTCCTTCAAATTTCGTGCTTGCCCTAACACCAAGCTGAACATTTGATCAATAAAAATGTTCTTTACCCACTTCCGTGTCTGCTTGGTGGACCTCTGTAAAACTGTAACATGGAATCGAACTGGCCTGCTTGGTGGACCTCTGTAAAACTGTAACACGGAATCGAACTGACCTGCTTGGTGGACCTCTGTAAAACTGTAACATGGAATCAAACTGACCTGCTTGGTGGACCTCTGTAAAACTGTAACATGGAATCGAACTGACCTGCTTGGTGGACCTCTGTAAAACTGTAACATGGAATCGAACTGACCTGCTTGGTGGACCTCTGTAAAACTGTAACATGGAATCGAACTGACTATGCGGTCGATTCTTTCAGCTTGAGAAACGAGCACTTTCTATTTTAATAAAACTTGTACACCAGAGTCCACCCATTACCACTTCCTGCATGATTCAACCCCCACTGGGGCCTCGAGGGACCGTCTGCGGGTGCCTCTATCTTGCTGCAGAAGAGCGGTAAGCATTGTGAACAATGACCCATCAATTTTTCTTTCTTGATTACGATGTACGTGATAAAGAGGAGAGTTTGGGTGTACTCCTATCAGCTGGAATAGTCTATATTATCTACAGTTCTAGGCAGAGGACTATAGAAAGTAGCAAGAAGAATAGAAAAGCAAAGTAAATGTAATATTTAAGTGGATGCTACTGTTCCAAAGCAAAGTAAAAGTGATAGGTTATTGGCTGGTACAATTCCTTAGAAGTTGGAACTTCTTAATTTCAACAACTAAATACGTTTCTTTAAGGATTCGTTAGGGTTGAATCTGAAAATTATGCTCACATGTTTTTTTTTTTCTGTTGTTGTTTGTTGTTTTTTTCCATTAGGGTTGAATCACATATGTCAATAATAAAATGTATTATGAAAAATCTCCTGAAATATTATCGATAATTTTATCTTGAAAATTATTTCTGAAAATTATGCCCATCTATTTTTTTGTGTTTTTGTTTCTTATGTGTTTCAGCTCCTGCCCGGTGCATAGCGCACTCTATGATATTCCGTGTAAGCTGCAAGGTATTTCCGTTAGCGTAATGAAACTGTAGTAACCATTGCAGCAGAGGTTCAATGCAAAAATAAACATTTTTGTCGTGACCAGATTTCAGGATATTCGAGGACCGAATTACTTTATTATTTCTTACTTGTTTATCAATTCTTATTCAGTGTGATCACAGATCGCTATTGAAACTTTTGTGACTATTATACACTACATAAAACATTGTGAGTGGTTTTTGTGTTGAAACAGAGAATTTTGTGTTACAATCAAGAGGCCTAAACAGTATGTTTAGAGGGAATTCAATAATTCCAACAGGAAAACTCTCAGCTACAAGCAGTACAGATTTAACAATATTACTAATATTAGCAGCTACGAAAACAAGAAGGTAACATATATATACATAATCAGTACATATAGATTACACGTTTAACCTCATACGGTTAAAAAATTGCTCACTTTAACAGTGTTTATATACTCAAGTCACGTTTTATCTCGCTAGGCTTGCGTGACGGCAATATATTTTTGCATAAAATCCATAGAAGCTATTCTACAAAGATCCCTTTTTTTAGATTAAAATTCCTTTCCAAACGAGGCTGACTGTGCACCAGATTTAATAGACCTATGTCTGTGGATATATATATATATGGTATGACAGCAGTTGCAATGTCGGCATTTGCAAGACATTCTAAAGCTAGTTTATTTGCAGGTTACGATCTATATAATAACTACAAATAGCGTTATCACCGACATGTTTCAATAAAACACTGATAGCACTAATTGTAGGACGCTCACCCATTTATGATAATAAGATGCATGATAATCGACTCGGGTTTCTCAAAGCGTAAGTTTTCTCTCATTTCCTTTACCCACCCTATAGTGATATTCATAAAACAGCCCTATTGATCAAGAGACTCGTGGACTCAGATATAGGCAATTATTTTTATGCGAAAATTATCAGTACGTATATGGACGCCAGTGTTTCTACCCACATTAAGTTGGACGTTACGAGTTTTGAAAGCTATGCCCCGCACGCTATTAGTGTTCCTGCAGACCTTTCTAAGTGGCATTAAAAGCCATTTTTGTTCTGTTTGGCACGTGATGAATTTAATCCCTACCCTTCATAAACTTTTATATTTGCCCTAACACGTGATTTCATAATTAGTACTTTTTTTTTTTTTAGTTTTCTTCCTCTTCTCTGATTCTCATTAAATTTTACATCTTTCAATTTTTATTCTGCCTTGATAACGTAAATATCAAACGTGGTAACCTGAACATTACCTCAGGCAGGTAAGTGACAGGTTTAAATTAAATTAGTTTATAAACTAAATTGTGTTCAGTGTGGTAGAGACGTTTTCCAGACTCTTCGTTCTGCAGCGAAGAAGATTGTTTGGAACTAAAACATATGTGGACGATATAACCATCAGTTTCACATACAAACCAACTTTATTATAAATTTTATTTATATACATAAAGCACTGTAGAGCCAATAAAGAATTTTCTTAACAATCATTTGGATTTTTTCTTATCTTTATTTTACATAAATACCTCTGAAGTGAGATACTCCTAATTCAAGTTAATACTCTAAATAATTCAAACCTTTGCTTTTCTCTTTTCTATAAATCCCCTTTTTATTCTAATTAATTTGATTTGCAAACTTTGATTTGCGTTTCAGTCCTGCTTCCACTTCTCTTACATAGAAAATTATTCTTACGCTAACCACATTACATCATTTTCATCTTGTCAAAGTGAAGAACCACATTACATCATTTTCATATTGTCAAAGTGGAGAACCACATTACATCATTTTCATATTATCAAAGTGGAGAACCGCATTACATCATTTTCAGCTTGTCAAAGTGAAGAACCACCACAACATCATAACTCTAAATTAAAAGCCAGGGCTTTAATTACTTTTGTCACCTGCTTATTCTTCGAATATCATTTATATATTCTAAGAACTTATGTGTGAAAGTAAAGAAGAATGTATAACAGTATGTCAACCACACTATATCCAGTGCCTACGAGGCCTTTCTCCCAATACTAGGGCTCATGAGGCTCATGACACTTATATAAGATCTGATTTGATTTTCTAGAAGAGACGACCTCTTTAAACTTTTCAAAGTATGCTGTAAACATAAATTGAATAGCAGGTTATGCCAAAATTATCACACAACTCTCAGTAAAGCTACAAAGATGACTATCGGTTTTTATTTTGTCGTAGAAGAGTAGTTTCATTTGACAATGTGTAAAACACCATTTTATGCTTTAGTACAAAAACGTCCAGAAAGCTTTGAAATTTCATAAACGTTTTTGCACCATGTATATACACGTATGGAGTTAAACAGTTGTTGCAAAAAGTGTACAGTCAGTTAACAAAAACAAACATCTCACACCACATATAAATTGAAAAAAAAACCTTCGACTTCGAAATGTAATCAATTATGTATTTATTACTCCAATTGTAATCCAATTCAATAAATATTGTTTATGAATGTTTATTATGTTCTTATTCACTGTAGTCAAAAAGTAAAAATGCGCCCATTCACAAAATACAATGATACATGTATATTTTTACTGCATAAAGTTGGTCATAAATATGACATAATAAAACAGAGGAAATTACTCTATACGTGTAAGTTAAATTCAAGTATAACATGGTTTAACACATATGCAATATGTTACTATTAATATGTTTCTCTTATTGC
Organism: Limulus polyphemus; assembly: GCF_000517525.1. Lineage (NCBI taxonomy): Eukaryota > Metazoa > Arthropoda > Merostomata > Xiphosura > Limulidae > Limulus > Limulus polyphemus. The sequence goes on from NW_013665928.1 coordinate 40,674, forward strand.
TTTATATATACTCAGATGTTTACAGATACATTAGTTCTAGACCAACAATACAGCCTTCAACTGTGATGAAACACAGTTTACAATAGCATGTACTATATTATAGAATTCAGTACTTCTTGGTTATAAGCTGCTTCTGCTACTTTATAGCTAATTTCAGAATTTATCTTGAGCACATAATTAGAGGAATCCCCAGTGATATCACACTGCTCACTTTAAACCAAAGATCACTTTGTTTCACAGTCACCACGTAGTGGGTTGTTTTGAAGAAGTATTCAGTGTATTGTTAATCCAACTTTCGATTAGACTGGCTTTCTGGTCAAATTAACCAGTGTGTGTCAGAAAAGGAGTTGCTTGCATCTTATCTGGTTCCTTTTACTTGGAAATATAACCCATTGGTATAAATTAAAAAAGTGGCAAATCTGTTTACTGTGCATGTAAAAGTTTTGTTTTGTTTTTAATTATGCACAAAGCTACACAAGGGCTATCTGTGCTCTGCCCATCACGGGTATCGAAACCCGGTTTCTAGCGTTGTAAGTCCGCAGACATACCGCTGTGCCACTGGGGGGCTGCATGTAAAAATGATAAACTGTGGTGTAAAGTGAAATTAATTTGAGACATTTTTTTATTTTACTAAAAAATAGTTTTTACCCCTGCTACATGAGTTAATTAAGTGTTGATAAAACTTATTATAAATCACAATTCCTTTATACTTAGAAAGGTTTCCTATGTTCGCAAATAAAGGTGGATTGTGAAAATATATTTTGCATATTGTTTATTCACATATTCTGACTGGTTTATAATAAAGGCTTCTAGCCTTTTGCAAAGGACAAATATTATTAAAAATGGAGCGTGAAAAGGTTAAAATGTATAGGATACTTAGTTATGATTTTATGGTTAGTAGAAAAATGGGCGATAATTATGATTTCGCATTAGCACATTTTGAGCAGGAATATACGATACCTAGTCACAGAAAAAAAAACAACAACTGAAGACAAATGTTGAATTTACAACATAAATGGAAATGTTTGGGAATATGTTTTTTATGTTAGAAAATTCATGTCATGTCTGGCCTTCTCCTAAAACGTTGTGGAGCAAATCTTGAGGGGTGGGCTTTTTTTTGAGAATCTTCTCCCCAACTTTATCCATTGGCAAAAAAACAACAAAAAACATCAAAAGTCAAATGAATTATTTAATTTCACGGTTGAAAACATAAAATAAAGATATCTGAGAATTTAACTTATTGATCTAGTGATAAAACCTTTCCATATCAACACTGCGCTACCATAGACTGTAAATGTCTTTATAGAAGATATCGAAATAAATACATTTCTCCAAATAAATATGAAAAAAAAAACAACGTTCGAAATTAAAGAAGATGTCGTCACAGAGATGTAAATGACGCTTATTCTTAAATGTAAATTTAGTCAGTTTTATCAAACTGGTAGTAATTTATCGACATTTCAAGCGTTATTTGTGTCTTCCACGGTTTAATTGTTGCTCATATATATTGATTGTAAACAAGAATAAACGTATATACATATACGTATTATATATTTGGATGTTTTAAACTGTAAATAACTTTCAATACTATGAATGATTAAAATATTGTTAGGAACGTTTTCATTTGTTGAACAATACTGAGGATTACGCGTTCTTCATGATAAATATGTTTCAGGCATCTACTGCTCTTGGAACTAATTTCTCCACCACCCATTGCGTTGAGATTGACTGCTATCTATGGTCACGCACTATTGTCATTGTAACAAGGTTTTTAGAATAACTCACGGTTTAACACGCTTTCTATATTCTCCTCATTATACGAAAATCTGCTCCCAAAACCACGTTATATAGGCCAAACACACAAAAGTCCATTGGAGCTACATCGGTGGACTTCACAGGTGATTCTGGTTTCTTTCACACCTTTCTCGTGAAAACAACTTTCAATTTCGGGATGTATGAGAATTTTTGTGAACATTTGTCTTGTGAACCATAAAAAAACTCAAATCTTTATTAATTATATTGTTAATGGGATAAAGATTTACTGCAATTGAATATGGGTCAAAAGATTCATTGTCGATATATACATGTGAATAAAAACTTACAAGTAAATACATAACATTGTCAGTGTGGTATATTTCTCAAAGGGCCAACTTGGACTTACGTTAATGAAACATATACAAAGATCAGATAATACTCTACAGCAAACTTCACTGTAATGTTGTGGAAATACTTCCTGAACTTCACTTCCCTTCTTTGAAACTTATGTTCCAATCTTAGTAATGTCCAAATACATGGCTCATTTGCACACTTACAAACAAGGTGTAAGCTAATATATTAAGGAAACAGCTGGTTCCTGGTTGTCAGACAATTTGTATTCCTTTTATGTTACTGTGAAGTTCAAAGGAGCTGCATACATGCTTTCTCTACAATTAACAGGAATCTGGATGTCTTTGAATCAAACAAGGCAATAGTGACAATGAAATTAAACATATAAAGTATGCTATACTTAATCATAGTTTCTATTATAACCTACAACAGACAATAACGTATAAATATAGAGTTTAAAATAAACTAATAAAAACAAGATGTTAAGTTGAACACCAATTAGCAGTCATATATAACAGCAATCACAAATCAAGAAAGGAATTAATTTTATAGAGCAATATCATGACTTTGTTTTTATATCTGTTTTTAATACGTTTGGTTTTTAAAATATGCATATAATGCGGCAACCAAAAGTTATTTATAAGCTGTATATAATGTTGTTTATGTTTGCAACGAATCTACCGGCCTATACTATACCACCTATATGGAAATATGGTCAGTTTAAATGGTTGTCAGTCTGCCTAGGCAGTTGTCAAACTGCACAACACACTTGACCTTACATCGATCATGTTGAAACTGTTTCGACACAACTTGGCATAGTAAAGTATCACACTGCACCAACAATATTAATGTTTTTGTAAGGTTTCAGCTAACACTGCCTAATCAGCACTTAAGTGGAAGGTATCACACTGCACCAACAATATTAATGTTTTTTGTAAGGTGTCACTAACACTGCCTAATCAGCACTTAAGTGGAAGGTATCACACTGCACCAACAATATTAATGTTTTTGTATGGTGTCAGCTAACACTGCCTAATCAGCACTTAAGTGGAAGGTATCACACTGCACGAACAATATTAATGTTTTTGTAAGGTGTCAGCTAACACTGCCTAATCAGCACTTAAGTGGAAGGTATCACACTGCACCAACAATATTAATGTTTTTGTAAGGTGTCAGCTAACACTGCCTAATCAGCACTTAAGTGGAAGGTATCACACTGCACCAACAATATTAATGTTTTTGTATGGTGTCAGCTAACACTGCCTAATCAGCACTTAAGTGGAAGGTATCACACTGCACCAACAATATTAATGTTTTTGTAAGGTGTCAGCTAACACTGCCTAATCAGCACTCAGTTGCTACATCGAGTAAAGGGATAAATAATGGTTGGAGACGGCTTGAATGGGTAATGAAGAAAAACTTTAATATAAGTTTAACACAACAGCAAATGTACAACGTTTCGACAAGGTTTTGTCATCATCAGATATGACTAGTAAAGGGATGCTGTCTGTATTGGTTAGCATCAATTTTGGTTGATAAACACACATACCAATGTTTTATGACTGGTAGTTATGTATCCAAAGTATTTGAACGATTCCCTCATCCTTTTAGCAGACTTGAAATTTCCAAATAATTTCCCATTGTTATAATTGTAGTATACCTAAATATCCTATTGACAAATTTCAGGGACGCTGCCAATCTCTACTAATATATATAAAATAAGTGAACTGCCTTGACCTCTTTGTCTCGGTGTATTAATGTCCTCAGTAGTCTAGCACATAATCAGTTCTTTTTTATTGTTTACCATAATGAAAGGAAACACTCGACATCAAACACCAACATTAGTTTACAGTGTTGGATTATATATATATATCATCACCCATTATATATATATATCATCACCCATTATATATATATATCATCACCCATTATATATATATATATCATCACCCAAAGCACTTACTTTGTGGTTAATGATTTTTTTTACAAGCATACAGACAACACAAAGCTTACAAAAAACCCGAATCTGTTGAAAGCAAAGGTCTCCACGTATCCACAAAGTGACTGAAGATAAGTTTGTTTTATTTACAGGTTACCATGAAACATTAACCAGTGGTTGCATATTAATGAGTACTTAAACGTGTGTGTTGGTGCAGGCATAGCCTATTCATTCAACTACTTCAGATACTGCGATATTACCTGAGCCTTTCATCAATATTTCTGAACTTCCCTAAATTGAAACAAAAACAACGGGAAATGAAAATAAGTCCTTACGATATTGAACAGATAGACATCTCGTGGCAATATAACAAGGCTACTAACTAACTTTTTCCTACAAAATTTGCTCCTTAAATTACCTTCTCCTGTAGTTCGACCAATCAAGATTTATTATGCGTAAGACGATCCTGTCCCTGTCACATTCAATATGGTGCTTTAATCGAAAAATGTTAATTCCTGACCACAACAATATGGAGACAAACACCACCATACATGTATGTTTGTAAACGAGTTCGTATTTCCTCCGGTTGTACCTGAATGTTTGTATAGATGGGAATATACAAATTGTACCAAATCAAAGTTATAACTTATTTCTAAAGATCACATTCAGAAGACTACCACAAGATAAGGCTTGCTTCAAGAGATATAAACTATTGTTTTCTTTCTTTTTCTTTTTTTAAGAACCCTTTTAGGCAAACTCAGTACGATAAAGCAAGGTTTGCGTCAATGTCTTTGTTCAGTCAGTCTTGAAAATTCAATACATTTTGACTAAAGTTAGTATAACTATAGTGTTAAATGATTATAGGCACTATAATCCGGGAGTCATTTTGTACAAAATAGTTGTTTCAACATTTTACGCCCCCAGTGGAACAGCGGTATGTCTGAGGACTTACAACGCTAGAAATCGGGTTTCGATACCCGTGGTGGGCAGAGTACGGACAGCCCCTTGTGTAGCTTTGTGCTAAACTTCAAATAAAAAAATATTAAATGGGCCCCGGCATGGCCAGGTGGTTAAGGCGCTCGACTCGCAATCTGAGGGTCGTGGGTTCATATCCCCGTCACACGAAACATGCTCGCCCGTTCAGCCGTGGGGGCGTTATAATGTGACGGTCAATCCAACTATTCGTTGGTAAAAGAATAGCCCATGAGTTGGCGGTGGGTGGTGATGGCTAGCTGCCTTCCCTCTAGTCGTACACTGCTATATTAGGGACGGCTTTCGTATAGCTTTGAGCGAAATTCAGAAACAAGCAATCAACATTTTACGCGAATATTAATGATTTCAGTCTTAGG
>NW_013665928.1:46154-54526 GCF_000517525.1 Limulus polyphemus
GGTGGTGATGATTAGCTGCCTTCCCTCTAGTCTTACACTGCTAAATTAGTGACGGCTAACGCAGATAGCCCTTTTTTGTCTGCTGGACTTTGAAACACATAATTGTATATTACTACATTTGTCGACCAACCATTATTTCGTTATGATTTCAAATAACATTTAAATAGGAAATATTTATTCGTTGTTTTCTAATGTGCAGCAGTTGAGGTGTTTATTGTATAACTACAGAAACATATTCTATAGCATCGATTTACTTCGCTCAAGATGTATTGACCATTAGTAAACAAAAGCCACAAGGTTTCAGCGTGGTTTTATCTTTCTTTGACTAAAGATTCGTTGTACGATATCATAGCAGGGCATAAGTTTCTCGTATAACAAAGGACCATAGTATTCCAAGTCTTCTTATTACCATCTTGAACAAATTGGACACCATGTAGCGAAGGAAAGTAGCTACAGAAAATATGGATCCACTTATTTCTGAGCTCCCTAACTGTGAGTGTAATGTAACAAGAAATTCCCGCCATTGCTACCACACTCGGTCTTAATTTCACTCGTGTTTAAGGGCTGGAATAATCCAGTTAAACGAATAAACCAGAGGGAGGCTTTCTTAATACCACTTCAACCATTTTCTAACGTTAATAACAGTTACTACCTCGGAGAAAAAGGTTTCAGCAGCCTACACACACACTCACATTTACCCAAGCGGTTTTAATATTTAGCGCAGTGAAAAATGTTTTTTTTTTGTGTGTGTGTGCATAATGAATTCAGGCCAGCATTGTCACGCAATATTTTATGGTTATCTTTTAATTAAATAAGTCAAACAATGTAAGATGAGTTTTAAAAAAAAGGAAGGCAGTGTGTTTAATTATGAAATGTTTCAAAATTATAAACTTGGAAACCAACTCCGTTACTAAAGAACGTTTCTACGTTCACAAAACATAAAATCCTATAATCAAATTAAACACGATTCTTATAACGTTTATATGAAGTATTAATTCATCATGATGATGTTATACTGAAATGTTACAGTTCACGTGAATGGTAAATAATGTTATGAAATAATACATTTATAAACAACTAATATTTCATTCTAATGAGGAAACGTCGTGTCGACAAACAACCAATTATACCGAGGATAAATAACGTAGGTAAAATAGCATATCCATAAATAATGAATGAACTGTGTTAAGGTAAAATAATGCTAGTAAAAAGCTACGTTCATAAATAACGAATAAAGTAATATGAAATACAGCAATACTAGTAATACAATTTCAGTTTGATGAACTATCTAAATGAGAACATTATTGTCGCATATCATTTTATGGTTATTTTTTTATGAAAATAAAACAAACAATCCAAGTTGAGGAAAGAAAAGAAATATAGTGTGTTTAATCTACAAGCATTAAAAGACAACGTTCGGATTATTGTACAGGATAACTAGTTAATTGGTTCTGATCAGAAGGAACCGTGTTTTATATGTAATTTTGTTTGGAACTATATATTCAATCTCGTAAGTGACGAAATGGACACGATAAAGTAAACAAAAATCTTAATGAAACACTGTTTATTATCAATATATGAGAAGAAAATTAAAGATCTGAATAATATCGGTATAATTAAATCTGCGCATTTTTATCTTAATTAAACCGACTATGTTTGAGCTGTCCTTTTTTTTAACTTTTGTGTGTAGAAAGTAGGCTTAAATTTTAGCTTAATAGTCTATAAATTGCTAATATAATTGTATTTCTATGGTGAACAATTTCATACTATATACACAACTATAGATTGTTTGTTTGTAGTTAAGCACACAGCTGCACAATGGGCTAGCTGAGCTCTGGCCACCACAGGTATCGAAACCCGGTTTCTAGCGTTGTAAGTCCGCAGACATACCGCTGTGCCACTGGGGGAGAGCACAACTATAGAGAGTTTACCTTTTTCGAAAATACTTGATAGTTTGAAAGAGAATGAAAAAAAAATAGTCCATCAGAGGTTACATTAGCTCAAGGAAAGTTACTTGCCCTTATAAAGCTTTAGATTGAGGTACCTGTCTGAACATGAGCACTTTTACTATTTTGTGCAAAAAGAACACGGTCCGGTCAAACCCCTAAACTTCGTATCTTAGTAGCCGAGCACTACTGAGAGGTGAGTACTTTTGGCAATAAAGAGTGGGTTTTTTTTTTAGGTCAAATCACCGATCCCTCTTTATCGGAGTAGATTTGGTTTGGGCTCTAGCTTGAATACCAGAAACCGTGAAACCCCCTTGTAGCCCAACTAATCCTCAAATTTGGTGTCATTGACTCGCAGAATGAATCTTAAGCCTAATGCAAGACATATATTACATAACCTGCAAGAGTAACTTTGACATATGATATAACTAAAATAAGTAATCCTTTCTTCAAAATGAGTATATACGTTTTTCTAAGTGAACATGTACGTTATATGCATAAACTGTATAAATGGTCGAGGATTATGAACTAAACATGACGTTCTATTTTGGTGATCAATGAAAAAATTGACTGTGAGAGTAATACATTTTTAGGCTTACTTATATGTATAGACATACAAAATCTGAAAGTAATGTATTCGTAGTGAAAAATTAAAACGATTTCGTAAGATAAACGATTGAAAGGTAATATCGGATCCAAATGAACTTAACTTTTAAATATTCATTACTTTGCTAATCATTTTTCCAGTATATTAGCCAGCGATTAATACGATTATAAAGTATTATCTTATTGCAATATATTTATTTCTATCTTTCATAATATGTGGCCGGCTAAGCCTAGTGAATTGGTCCGAAATGTAAATCCATAAGTTCATCATTCTTGGCATGAAAATCTAACAAACAAACAAACAGTCAAGCTCACGATAAAATTCTATATTAAACCTATATGTTTTTATGTTATCAAAATGTTAAGTATAAGGTTTCAATTAAACAGGTAGAGCTGGTTTGTGTTGGGAATAAATAAAAAATGCTTTAACTGAAAATCTGACCAAACCAAGGAGTTAACCTTTGATGAACATACTTGGTTCATTTTTGTTTTTAAAATATGATGCTACCTATATGAATAACGTTTCAAAGAATCTTTCGTCTCTCATCGTCCAATCCAACTGATGAGTTCTGGTACTGAAAGAAATGTCTCTTCGGAAGTGATTTGAGGGAGCGAGTGACAAAAGGTAGATCCGAAATGCTTTTTTTTTATACGCCTCTAAATTTTAATCCAAAGTAGTCAAATTAAGAGGAATGTGGAAAAAAAATCTGCAGGTTAGCTGATTTTTATCAAAATTGGGATTGAATAAAATATATCCTTAATGTGGAGCTTCCGACGGAAGCGAACACAGTTTGGTGGGCAGACATAAGTATTAACAATTGTGAAATGCATGTCCTCAGCATGCTGCCTGATTTGTTGTTCTTCCGCTGACCAGAATTTTTCAATTAGGGATGGCTATGTTTCAATTTTAATGCCCTCTGACCTGTTTTGCTCCCATTTTGCTCACGTGTTGCATAAGGTTTGGCCAAACTGAAAATGTAAAATACTTGATGCTCTATAGCGAAATGCTCTATACACTGATTTTTTTTTCAAATAGCCAAAAAAAAGAAAAAAAGATAGTTTATTCTTGGATGCAAAACTTAACTTGAAACAAAGCTGTGAACGGTTCAGTAAGTTCTGTAATGGAAAATAACAGGGGAAAATAAGATAAATGCTAAGCTCTATGATTATGCAGAGTGAAGGAGGATTTAAATCTGAGGATTGTCGGAGTGTGTATATAATAGGACAGAGATTCTTTGAGATCTAGTGATGGACTTCATCTCAAAGATTATATATGGTTTTATCAATCGTAGCGTATGATTCATACTTGAATATCGACACCGAATGATCATGAAGTTTTGAATCTAATAAAGAAAGAAAGTTTATTCACTTTCATCATATATTGATCATTTTTAGAAATATCAAAGAACTGTTGGGACGATCTGTATTGCCATGAAATGAGCCCCTTTACATAACACAAAAAATGTGTTTAAACCATTAACACCCTACATTATATTCGAGTCTTGTGTGCATCAATCAAATAAACTGTATAATACAGTAACTATTTAAAAGTATTTCAACCGATTCTTTATTGTTTCGCTATCTTTAAGTTTCATGTTTTCTCTGTTTTTGACAATTTTGTTATCACTGTTAAAATGTTTTACTATGAACCCTAATATAACCAATAGATGGGTTTGTTTGTTTGTTTTTGAAGTTAAGCACAAAACTACACGATGGGTTATCTGTGCTCTGCCCACCACGGGTATCGAAACCTGGTTTCTAGCGCTATAACTTCGCAGACATACCGCTGTACCACAATAGATAGGAAAATTAAAGTCCATATCGCTAAGTTCTTGCTCTAAACAAATTTGCCTCATGTCCTATCTAGTATTGTTGTTTTTTCAAAGGATTTCGATGGGAAAATTATCAATCGTGGAAAGATACAATTATTCGCTGAAATTTTTATATGATTCCCAGCCACACCTAGTTCATTATCCAAATAAATACGAAAGTATCAAGATTGGATAAAAGAAAATGGCTAGCTCAGTATGTTTTATAATCCAAATGTTAAAAAAATAATAATTAAGTCTTATATTTTTAAGTCCCACCCAGTGAGTCAGTAGTAAATTTAAGCTAAAATCCGGGTTTGATTTTCCGATGTGGACAGAGTGATGAAAGAGACAAACGATCTTATGATTTTAGAACTCGCAGATAAAAAAATTCTTATTATACAAGTATACATTCTGAAACGGTGAAACTTTTAGGTCTGTCTTAGGTGTCACAAAAACGTAAGCTTTGTTTTCTCATTTGAAGTTCTCTTGCGTTTTTGTGTCCAAAACTATCTGCTGTATCCACCGCGTGGAATCGAATCCCGGATTTTAGCGTTGTAAGTCCGTAGACTTACCGCTGAGCCTTTATATATACTTATATAAGTATATAGGTGGCTGGTGTTCTTCTGTTTATAGTCTTTTTATATTTTTTATTAGATATACACTATCGCTAATATATGAATTATTGTTAGTATCTATTCAGAATTCGTGTATTGGTATGTTCTATAGAACGTAGGAGTAAACGACTGCTTCTTGTGTATTTTGTAAGCAGTGACTTATTCAGTCTTTCTTGAAAGTTAGATTATTGATTTTAGTGTTTAAAATATTTCAATATTATTATTGCTATATTATTTTTATATTTTATTATTTTTGCATTGTTAAATGAGTATATCGATATAGTGCTAATCTAAATAACTTAAGCTGGACAAATACAAGGTTGGGTGCGTTATATTAAAACGATTTTGAATATACAAGTCAGCAAGTTACGCGAGAGCCACAGCCGATATAAAGTCGTGATGGAATTGCATGTATCAGAACTACATTTTGTCGTTGTTTGGCAGTATTATGTCACCGAATATTTATCGGTTTTTGGAAGGGTATTTAATAGCCCTTCATGACACAAAATATTTACACAGTCACATCATAAAGATGTGTTCACATCTGAGAGCTAGAACTTCGAAGAGTGGATATCCATTTTACTTAAAGCAATTGAAAAGCAAGAAATATTTAGCAGCTTGGGGCACCAGGACCATGAAGAAATGATCTTATAACAGATATAAACATAGAGGTAAGTAGCAAAAGCCTTTCACGTGCCCCAAGCAACAGTACGCAACACAGTCAAGAAGTACATCCATCTGAAAGCGAGATATGACTTCTAGTCATACCTGCTGTTCAACGTTTCGCATACCTTAACCATCTGGAGAATGAAACTGGTATTTATGCTATTCCAAACGAAGACATACCAGTCAAGTTGCAGGAGGCAGTGCCTGTGGATTTTTATGTGATCGAACTGTTGAAACGGACATTAAGAAACAATCATCCTCGTACAGTCCATGGATTATGAAAAAGAATGCTGGGAGGAGCGTTGTAGGTTGGATACGAAATTCTTACAATAGAACCTTTTTCAATATAATATACTGCGGGGTTATTGTCAAAAAGCACGACAGAACCAAAACTGTTTTAATATAACGTTCTCAATTTTCTGTATTACTGGGATTACACGTGGTGAGGCTCCAAAACTGTTTTATTATAACGTTCTCAATATTCTGTATTACAGGGATTACACGTGGTAAGGCTCCAAAATTGTTTTAATATAACGTTCTCAATATTCTGTATTACAGGGATTACACGTGGTAAGGCTCCAAAATTGTTTTAATATAACGTTCTCAATATTCTGTATTACAGGGATTACACGTGGTGAGGCTCCAAAATTGTTTTAATATAACGTTCTCAATGTTCTGTATTACTGGGATTACATACAAAAATATATTTAAGAGCGACGATATCTACTAATAACTGAATGCATTCTAATCACTATAGGTTTCAGTTTTCTTGTCTCTTAATATATAACATCAAGTATTTCATGTAGCATTATTATACACTTACTTTTCTCTACGTTAAAATACGTTTCTTTTATTTGCGAGCTTTCAACCTTTATCGGGCAACAATGTACTGTAGCTCAGAAAAACGTCCGCGTTTAATTTTACGTATTAATTTACCTATGTTATGAGTCATAAAAACAGCAAGTATTTTACTTAGTTTATTATGCATTGATTAATAAGTTACGTTTTAGTTGTGATTTCGATGGTTATTTTACTTTGGAATAGAAGTTCTCAACAATTACATAAAATAAAACTTGACATTAATTGTATTTTATTGACATGCATTAACAGCTTGGTTATCTTCATTATTTATTAACTTGATAATTCCCAGAATGCCCTGCATAATGTGAAATATCACTGTCGTATTAATTGTTATAATTAACTCACTTAATTGCCATAGCTTATACTTCTGTTTGTTATAAGAGCAACTCGTAATCTAACTGTATAGAAAGCAGACACATTAGTAATGATATACTCCCATCTTAATGTGTAATGAAATTCAAACTTGATTGTATATGGATAAGAACAAGGAGGCAAATAGTAGCAGTTATTAGTTAACTGATTAAAAATTATTACCTGATATATAAACCTTAAACCTTAGTATGTTCTACAATACTTCTGTTATTACTCTATATAACAAATATTCTTTAGTATATTTACTTTCTGCCTATGATATACACGTGTGTGTGTTACAATCCTTACTTGTCTTCTCCAGTTTTCAAGAGGGGCTTTGTTCGCTATGTAGGATACCACATTGTATTATTGCAGTGAGAATGATTTATCTACTTAAGTTTTCTCTATTAAAGATATTCTCTTCTGTTCTGCTCTTAGTACAGAACGGAAACGAATGCTTTCGTTGAATTACCGTCATTCCCAAAAGTAGTTAATCTACAGATATTAACTTTTGACAATAAATTATAACTTATGTGGCTACAATATAAAAAAAAGGCTTAACTTACATGAAAACAAATGTAGCAAATATAAATAAAATATACTACCGTAACATCGAGTTTTCGTTTTAAAATGTTAAGAATTTATTCCACAAAAGAGAACAGCTAATCTTTTTGAGCCAGTGAATAGATTCCTCGGTAATAACTAACATTTTTACTGCGAACACGTGTGTTCTTTGAGACACTAAATATTAAATGTGTTTGCTTTAAACTTTCTTATGTTATGTATGCATATAAGGAAAAATTACAAAATTATCTTTCTTTGTTTTGAAAGCCGTCAGACACTGTATAAAAAGCTACTTCGTTTATTTGGTTAACTAACATTTCAGGCTAGGCACTTCAGATTCTCTATACATGCTTTAAATAATAGTTTTTACTAAATACATAGTCAACCCTTGATACTAGTTAAAGTATATTTTTCCTTAGTTAATATCAATATATGTATATATCTTAGATCGTTTTTAAAATACCACATCCAAGCAGTGGCAAGCCAACAGTCCGCCTTTGTTTCTTGTATATATATGGACATTTAGATTGTTATGTTTAAGTGTATAGAACATATGAAGAAAATATCATGTTCATCAACCTACATAAGAACATTTCAGGCTGTTACAGGATGAAATCTAGCGATCCTCCAACAACTCACATTTTAAGTTATTATTTAATAGTACCAGATCTACAGCTTCTCCATTAAATCACATTATTAAGTGCCAGAACGTTTAAAATATTAGGCCAAGCCAATAGAAAGCGTCACATTTACAAATTGGTTCTTCTATTTATGACATCTCTTGGTTGTTATTTAAAAACCAAAACAATAAATATCGTGAATAAACATGAGACTGACCTACATATCCTTGATTGATCTACATATCCCTTGACTGACCTACATATCCCTTGACTGACCTACATATCCTTGACTGACCTAAATATCCCTTGACTGACCTACATATCCCTTGACTG
>NW_013665928.1:55228-57392 GCF_000517525.1 Limulus polyphemus
ACTGACCTAAATATCCCTTGACTTACCTACATATCCCTTGACTGACCTACATATCCTTGACTGACCTAAATATCCCTTGACTGACCTACATATCCCTTGACTAACCTACTTATCCTTGACTGACCTACATATCCTTGACTGACCTACATATCCTTGACTGACCTACATATTCCTGACTGACCTACATATCCCTTGACTGACCTACATATCCTTGACTGACCTACATATCCCTTGACTGACCTACATATCCTTGACTGACCTAAATATCCTTGACTGACCTACATATCCCTTGACTGACCTAAATATCCCTCGACTGACCTACATATCCCTTGACTGACCTAAATATCCTTTAAGTCTTAGTATATTCTTTTACAGTAATATTAATAAAAAACTAGATTCAATCGAAATAGCTCAGTCTAGCTCACATAGTTTCAGTCTTAAGTACCTCAATCTCTATAGATAACCTGGAATCCTCTCATATTGTCTAGATATGTCCTAATATCGTGATATTTTAATCTCATGTTATCTAGGTTCGTCATAATATCCTGATATTTTAATCTCCTGTTATCTAAGTATGTCCTAATGTATGTTCTACATTTTCATCTCATGTTACCTAGATATATCTCAATATACTAATCTTTTAATCTTATGTTATCTATGTATATTTTCAAATCCTGATATTCCAGTCTTATGCTCCCTAGATGTGTCCCTATATCCTAGTATTTTATTTTAATATTTTCAATGTATATCCTAGTGTACCCTGATATTTTAATCTCATATTCATTAAGTGTGACCTATTAAGCTTGGTATTTTAACAAACTGGTCTAGTAAAAGAACTAACCGAGACAAAACGAGCCTCGTCTATTACAAGGTATAATCTATATATAATTACCATGTCTTTTAAAACTTTCTCCTGCATTAATGTAGTGTGAATACCCTAGTCTATTACAAGGTATAATCGATATATAATTACCGTGTCTTTTAAAACTTTCTCCTGCATTAATGTAGTGTGAATACCCTAAAAGGTATAATCGATATATAATTACCATGTCTTTTAAAACTTTCTCCTATGTTAATGTATTGTGAAGAACTAGGTCTATTACAAGGTATAATCTATATATAATTACCATGTCTTTTAAACCTTTTTCCTGTATTAATGTAGTGTAAATACCCTAGTCTATTACAAGGTATAATCGATATATAATTACCGTGTCTTTTAAAACTTTCTCCTGCATTAATGTAGTGTGAATACCCTACAAGGTATATTCGATATATAATTACCATGTCTTTTAAAACTTTCTCCTATGTTAATGTATTGTGAAGAACTAGGTCTATTCGATACAGCTGTTTAGGGTCATACCAACAGTTCCTCTCTTTAAACATCACCTAACTTGTAAGTTAAAGATCTTATGTGTATTATACAGAGCTGGCCCGTCCTCCACCAGATTTATTCTAGTTGTCTGTTATTTGAAAAGATATCACAAACAATTAAACAGAAAAACAGAAAAAAAATTCAGGATGCTAAATAGAACGTAAGTATAAATCAACATACCTACTTAAGATATTACTGAATTATCTCTATTTAAAACACTTAAACTGGCATTTGGTGAATAAGGTCTCATCTATATTGTTGCCTAATCTTACTAAAGAAAGTTATTCTAAAATACTGTATCTGATTCGGTATAATGAACAAAACTTCTTACTGTCTAAGCCTACATTACATACTAGGAAATCTGCTCAATATCAAACCATTATTCGTGTAGCTGAGTATACTGTACAATGATAAATTCAAAAAGATGATTTTTTTACTATAAGCATGGCAAACACTACGACTCTTATTCTATCTTGATCCACAGATCTTAAAGTACTAGATCTAATCAGTAGAAAATGTCACGTTTGCAAAATTATTACTCTTGCTACGACAGACTCTTGCAAATAAAATAAAATAAAATGTCTAGTCCATAGAGATGATCAAAATTAAATTATATACCTTTACCTAAATCTGATTTATATATTAAACAACAAGACTAATCGAAATGGGTCAATTTAAGACACCACCAATGGACACTTTCGATCAAAATGTACACTATGATTTATATATTAAACAACAAGACTAATCGAAATGGATCAATTTAGGACACCACCAATGGACACTTTCGATCAC
>NW_013665928.1:58392-62647 GCF_000517525.1 Limulus polyphemus
CAAAATGTACACTATGATTTATATATTAAACAACAAGATTAATCGAAATGGATCAATTTAGGACACCACCAATGGACACTTTCGATCCAACTGTACACTATGATTTATATATTAAACAACAAGACTAATCGAAATGGATCAATTTAGGACACCACCAATGGACACTTTCGATCAAAATGTACACTATGATTTATATATTAAACAACAAGACTAATCGAAATGGATCAATTTAAAACACCACCAGTGGACACTTTCGATCAAAATGTACACTATGATTTATATATATTGAACAACAAAATGTACACTAGTTGATTTTATTGATTACAGTGCTTTGCAAAATTCTTCACCCACCTCTGCTGGTAATAAGTTTTAGGTATTTTCTTGTGAAAGGCATAACTCAAATGACCAAAATGACCAGTTTTTAAAGATTACAAAGAACAATTTAGTGATATAACTGAAAAAAAGTCCAAAACACATATTGCAAAAGTCTTCACTCCCTAACATGATTATGCAGTTAATATTTGGTTGAAGCTCCTTTGGTAACAATGACAGCTGAAAGTCGTTTTGGATAACCCTCCACAAGCTTTGTACAATATGCTGGAGATATTTTTGCTCACTCCTGCTTGCAGATATAATTCAGATCGTGTAAGTTGGAAGAATGTGTTCAATGAACAGCAATTTACAAGTCTCTCCACATATTTTCGAGTGGATTTAAGTAAGGGCTTTGGCTTGGCCAGTCAAGGGTTTTAATTTTGTTTCTCCGAAACCATTTTTGAGTTGCCTTTGATCTATGTTTGGGATCACTGTCCTGTTGAAATGTACACCTTCGACCGAGTTTTAGTTTTTTAGCCTACTTCTTCAGGTTTACCTCCAACATCTGTGTATATTTTGCACTGTTCATTATCCTTTGATTACGTACAAGTTCTCCAGTGCCAGCTGCATGAAAACATCCCCACAACATTACAGACGCATAACCATGATTGACAGTTTAGACTGTATTTGCCGGGTCATGAGCAGTGTTGGGTTTCCGCCATACATACCGTTTATCATTTAACTCAAAAAGTTCTATTTTGGTTTCATCTGACCATTGAAACTTTCTGCTACATTGTTGTAGGGTTATTGAAATATTTACGGACACAGTCCATTCGCGATCTAAGATGCATCTTCGTCAGTAGTGTTTTCTTTCTTGCCACCCTACCACACAAGCCTTTTTGTGTAAAGTACGTGATAGTGAGGTGTGTATAGTAACTCCAGTTACTGCTATTGAAGTCTGCAGCTCCTTCAGTGTCACTGTTGGTTTCACAGTCGCTTCTCTGACGATTTTTCTGCTTTTTCGAACGCAAACTATTTTAGGGCGACCTGATCTTGGCAAGATCGCGGTAGTGTGACACATTCTCCATTTCTTCACAACCTATTTTACAGTACTTAATGGCAAATTGAGAACCTTTGAAATTGATTTATAACCTTCTCCGGAATTGTGCTTCTGAACAGTCTTCTCCCTTAGATCTGTAGAGAGTTCTTTTCTCATCATTCTCAATATGTAACAGTAAACCAAATTTTAGCTTTCAGAATACTCTGTTTAAATTGATACTGATGGTTCTATATGGTCTAAAGTATTTTTTCACATGGCTCTGTAATATATTTTTGTATCTAATATAGTTGTACAGAGCCACTTGTATTTACTTCAGCAGGGTAGTGATGTAAAGTTAAATCAACGATGGTAAACGCTGAGGGGGGTGAAGACTTTTGCAATATGTGTTTTCAAGATTTTTTGTGTTATATCACTAAATTGGGTAACAATGCATCTTTTGTTCTTTGTAATCAGTAGAAACTGGTCTGAGATTAATATGATAAATATTTTTGGCCATTTGAGTTATGTATTTCACAGGAAAATACCTAAAATTTATTACCAGCACAGGAGGGTGAAGACTTTTGCAAGGCACTGTACATTTTGAGGCAGCCATGGTACCCGTGCGAAGCGGGGCATTAAACTTCTCTTTCATTTGAAGTCGGCTTCACAGATCTTTGTTACTGATCTTTTCACTCAATCGCAGCATTAAGGTGGTAACATTTAAATGACATCCAAATTCGAACCGTACGCCCGATCAGTTATTCATGTAATCTCGATCTTTTTTTTGGGGGGGGTCAAATTGATTTTGGCTTCAAATTTCATCAAACGGCTTGTGACACCAAAACAGACGGACTACTATTCTTTGTATATATACAGAGAGAGAGAAAGAGAGAGAGATTTTCATATCCTATCGATAAAACTACCAATACTTCATCATAGTTCTAATAAATCAACAGTTATCTTAAAGCATCATGTCCAATTCATCTAGCCATGCAGGCCTCCATTGGTATTCTGTGTTCTAATAAACACTTTGACTATTACTTTAAATCACGTGTCCTATGGATTTAGCTAGCCATAATTTCATCATTATTCATTGTTCTAATCAACACTTTGACTATTACTTTAAATCACGTGTTCTATGGATTTAGCTAGCCATAATTTCATCATTGTTAACTGTTCTAATAAACACTTTGACTATTACTTTAAAGCACGTGTTCTATGGATTTAGCTAGCCATAATTTCATCATTGTTAACTGTTCTAATAAACACTTTGACTATTATTTTAAAGCACGTGTTCTATGGATTTAGCTAGCCATAATTTCATCATCATTCATTGTTCTAATAAACACTTTGACTATTACTTTCAAGCACGTGTCCTATAGATTTAGCTAGCCATAATTTTACCATTGTTAATTATACTAATAAACACTTTGAATATTACTTTAAAGCACGTGTCCTATAGATTTAGGTAGGCATAATTTCACCATTGTTAACTGTTCTAATAAACACTTTAACTATTACTTTAAAGAACGTGTCGTATAGATTTAGCTAGCGAGAATATCACCTTTGTTCATTGTTCTAAATTAACATAGCTTTCCAGAACTTGACCGTTTTTCATCGATCTAATTAATGATTTTGACACTTTAAAGTACCAGATTCTGGCATGCTCTACCGATACAGCTTGCCAATGTTAATTTTTTCTAATAAAGATTTTGATATCTACTTAAAGCATCTATTCATATAACTAGCAATTGCTTCACTAGCGATCATTATCCTAATCAATTTTTAACAGTTATTTTGAAGCATCATGTTCTATCCATGTAGCATTACAAAACTTCGCCAACGTTTATTGTTCTAAATATTTTTTATTATCTTTAAAGCACGGTTGAATGTGAAATAAGATAACTAGAAATTGTAAAACTTTTTCATTAACAAAGGTACAACGTTTCCACTACACGAGACCAACTTTCATCATGTGTACGAACATTAAAAGGAAAATATCAAACAAAGACGTAAATAGGATAAAATATGCGCAAAGTTTCAAAATAAAAAAGTTACCCTATGCATGTCGGGTAGTTTATCTACGTGATTGTTTCGTATTTTCATTTTATTCGTTTTTATCTGACAATGGATGCCATATGTGCTGTCGAAACGTTGTATTTTTCTAAACTTATATCAAGTTGTTTTATTTTAAATGATTTTTATGCTGAGATCCTCTCAAACTTTTTAATTTAAAGCATCAAGTTTTGTTTTGTTTGTTTGTAGTTAAAAGTAAAGCTACGTAATAGGCGGCTATCTGCGTTCTGTTTACCGCGGGTATCGAAACTCACTTTTTTACCATAACAAGCCATCATACTTACCGCTCAGCCACGGGTGGAGGGAGGTGGAGGCGCACCACATTTTATCGATATAATTAGCTAGACTTGTTTTAATAAAGAACCTTACATCATGTCTTACCGATGTAACTAGCCATAACATCACGTTTCCATTGTTTTAGTAGAAAGTTAGCAATTAATTTAAAGCAGTGATTCTCAGGTGTGGTCAGCATACCACTGATGGTCCGTTAGGGTTCTCCAGGTGGTCCACGGGCTGAACTAAAATCCAAGTCACTGATGCGATTTTTTTTGCAGTGGCAAACGGAAGCGGGGGTGAGGGTGAGGGGTGGGTGAGTGGGTATGACCGGTAGGTGATTCGCTGGGTCTTTTGCCCCGCCGAAGTGGTCTATGGACGAAAAGGTTTGAGAACCACTGACTTATTTATATGGCTAGCCCAACCTCCACCGGTGTTAATTGTTTTAAAAAAACTTCTTAATGGAAGTAAGTGACTAGAACTTCATCACTGTTCTTCATTCTGAGTTGTTTGAGAGCACCATATATATATATATAGCTGACCACGACATTGTCT
>NW_013665928.1:63464-68979 GCF_000517525.1 Limulus polyphemus
AAAGATCGGTGATAACAAGCACATTGCAAGATCTGTGATAACAATAACATTGAAAGATCTGTGAGAACAAGAACATTGAAAGATCTGTGATAACAATAACATTGAAAGATCTGTGATAACAAGAACATTGAAAGATCTGTGATAACAATAACATTGAAAGATCTGTGATAACAAGAACATTGATTAACACCGAAGTTAAGAAAACTTACGAAATCATGCTTACATGTACGTAAAAATACAGTGATTAAATCTGATTCTAACAAGTGAGGAGGCCCGGCATGGTCACTCCTACTATTCGTTGATAGAGTATCCCAAGAGTTGGCGGTGGGTGTTGATGAAAAGCTGCCTTCCCTCTAGTCTTACACTGCTAAATTAGGGAAGGCTAGCGCAGATAGCCCTCGTGTAGCTTTGCACGAAATTCAAAACAATCAAACAAGTGAGGACTCTCCAGATTCACCGAACCATCTGTTCAGTCAGAAATTTTGTTTTCAAGCAACCTCGAAATATAGCAATTAACAGAAGAGTTTCATAATATTTCGACTTAAAGAATCTAGGAGTGGTTGGAATACTCAATATTTTGTGATTATATACGATGCAGAGGAACAAGCAGATTAATTACTTCAAAAGAAATTTAAGGAGAGAAAGACAATAATTGTTGTTGTTGTTTTTTTTTACATAGGGACTATATCTTTATGCAAGACACTGAATAATTGTCACACAGTGGCTCAGCGAAAAATCTCTAGGCTTACAACACTAAAAATCAGGTATTGATGCCCGTAGTTGGCAGTGCAGAGATAGCCCATCGTGTAACTTTATGCTTAAAAATAACCAAATAGCCAGCTTACTGAATATGTAGTACAATGGAAAAGACAAAAATCACATCCACAAAAGATGCCTAAAACTTTCCTTATAAAAGGCTAGGATTTTACTGTGACTTCCCCCCCCAAGTGGCACAGCGTTATGTCTGTGGACTTACAACGCTAGAAACCGGGTTTCGATACCCGTGGTGGGCAGAGCACAGATAGCCCATTGTGTAGATTTGTGCTTAACTTCAAACAAACTGTCAGTTTTTTTGTAGCATAATTTTTTTTTATTAAAAAAGAATCTGTTTTGAAAAGTACCAATGACAAATTTAATGTATATAAACTCTTAGGCTTAGGGGTTTTGTTTTAAAACTGCTACCGATTATAATAGCATTTTCTGGATTTTATGCAAAATTTCCAAACAATGCAGACTTACTAAATAAATAAATGTGTCACGTTCAAAAACGCATGACCGACATCATCATCTTCTGTATGACACCTTACAGAAACTATATTTTCAAGCTTTGGCGGAAATCGTAAACAATGGAGATTTGCAAAGGAAAATAAAATGTGTGTCATTCTCAGAATTAACATCCACAAGCGTATGTAGACGTCGGTATTAGCATACACAAAATAAATGGTTGGTTCGTACGTAAGTGAGTATAGAAATGTTTGTTAAATAATATATGTGGAGCAGTATTGTAGTCGAAGGGTTGTGTATTGTATCTCAAACACTATCTAAGTACTATTAGAATAAATAAACCAACCCGAGTGAGAACAGTCGTTTAGCAACATCCATTACCTACCCGATTACCCTTAACAGAATACTGATATTGACTGTCACAAGTGAAATTACGGAGTTTGTTCAACAGCATATTAGAAGTTCGAACCTTGGTCCTTGAGGTCCTCAGCCCAACACGATAGCCAATAAGCCACGCCTGAACCTTTTAAAACTTAAACTGTATTCTAGAATGCCCCCCCCAGTGGCACAGCGGAATGTCTGCGGACTTACAACGCTAGAATCAGGGTTTCGATACCGCGGTGGGCAGAGCACAGATAGCCCACTTTGTAGCTTTGTGCTTACAAACAAACAAACAAAATATCCTAGAAACTCCAAATATTGTTTTTATTTCTATTTTTACTTAAGTTCGTTATTTTTGCCTTTTGTTTTATTTTTCAATTTCCCTGTGCACCTACGTAATTAATCCATAGATTTGATCGTTATTTCTATTACTTCGAGTTCTGAAATAACAAAATGGCTGAATGTATTTCTTTCTGAAATATATATTACTTTCTGCACTTTAAAATACTCGTGGTAATTGTTATATTTATAGTTGGTTCTCCTGTGTGACAGTGGAGTAAGCCAAGAAAAAGCAGTTTTACTTCATCTTCAAAGAAAAAGTGTTTCTTATGGAATTAAACACAATCTAATACCTTATTCAAATAGTTTAGCTTATATTCTATTGCATCAGAAACTATATTAAGAGTTTAAAACAGACTAAATATGTTTGCAATGCTTTGGATGAATTATTTCATCATCACACATACACACACACACGTATGTTTATAAGAATGAAGATCTAAATGGTTAAGTACGATATCTTCCTTTGTTTCTCTTACTTTTGAGTCATTTCACTGCTGTGGTTTGCCGCTTTCTCTGTTCCAGTGCAGCGTTCATTTCTCATTTCGAAATTCCTTGATAAACCTGCCTGCTTTGAAAATCCAATCTTGGAAATTTCCCTCGGGACGACAAGCGTGTTTGCGTCTGTTTTCACGGAAATGTAGAAGAGGGGAGGATATGGGAGGGGGATAATAAAGCTTTGTAATGGCTCCACGATCTCGTGTGGCCAAACTGTATTCAAACACGATGCAAGAGGCTTCTTCAAGTTTAGAGATAGGGTTTCTGCAACTAGAAATGGAGATGTCAAGCTGGTCCCTAGTGACTTAGACAAGTTTATTTCCTTCAAAGTTCGTGAATCGTTCGTTACACATATACCGTATTCATACCATTACGCCCCCCCCCCCTCTTATCCGCCTCCTACTGCTGGAAACGTAACTACACTATTCCACAAGTAATAAATCATTTCTGTATTTCTAAAATAAACCACAAAGTGACTTTGACTTAATATTACAAAATAAATGTGACACGTTTATATGAATATCATATGTTCCAAAGCTTTGATCTTTCAAATAAGCATGGTCAGATGGTTAGGGCGCTTGACTCACAACTTAATGGTTGCGGGATCGAATCCCCATCCCACCAAACATTCTCGCCCTTTCAGGCGTGGAAGCTTTATAAGGTGACAGTCAATCCCACTATTCGTTGATAAAAGAGTAGTCCAAGAGTTGGCGGTGGGAGGTGATGACTAGCTGCCTTCTCTCTAGTCTTTTACTGCTAAATTGGGGAAGCTAGCTCAGATAGCCCTCGTGTAGCTTTGCGCGAAATTCCAAAACAAACAAGTATGTATGATAAACATGTCCTTAATGCTCGAAATTAAATCTTTCTTTCTTTAAAATAAATTTAAATAACGTGCAATAAAAGAAGCTAAATGAATAGCTGGACATTGATATAAGTTTTGTTTCTATAAATTGAACGTCATGTTATCTGTGAAACATTACAAAGATCAACGTATCTTATTATATACCTTAGTACCAGATAAACCACTCAAGTAGCGAACAAGTATATAACATATAAAACAAAATGTGAAATATTTCTTAAAACATTATTCAGTTCCTAAAGGCTAGTTAGTTAGGAAAAATATCAGGAGGTCTTACAAAAAGCAAGTTCAGAAAAGTTATTCAAATCTTGTGTTTATTTCATCATTGGTAAAATATAGATGATCACGTGTTTGTGCAACAGCATAAAGCACCAAAATATTGATGGAGGACTTTTAATCTCTATTATTAAGGCTTAGTGCATTGTCCAAGGTTAAAACATGTTGTTCTAAAAACAACTATTTTGGATACCTGAAAAGCCAGATGCATATATTCCACGAACGAAAACTTGTTGTTGTTTTTCTAAAAAACATGTTTTATGAATTCTCCAGCTAAGCACATTCTACTTGTATCGCGCCCGTATTAGTTATTTTTCTTTCGAAAGAACGCCATCAAAGAATATACCAGGGTGGAATTTGTACAAGTGAACTCCCCACTGTTGAAGGCTGGAGAATAACTAGAAGACTAAGAAAGAAGGGGGGGGGAATGTAATACGTGCGAAGAATCAATTATCATAGTTTAAGGGCTGCGAAATGACGTTGGAGACAGATGACCTTCTGCGCGGCCGTCAAGTTTACTTTATCAAATAGTAGACAATGATGGAGCTGCAACAAGAACGGAGACAATGCTAAGGTTGACAACAGCTTTACACTAAGATTAGAGTTTGTGATTTTCCAGAATGTTCCTTTAACTTAACGGATGTGTCTACAACCTCAGAATTATCATATAATAACTGAAACACTGTGAAGATTAGAAAAAGGTATTACGTTGTAAATAATACAATCATTTATTCAAACGTTAGTGGAACATTGACAAAATAAGAATAAAAGCCAAAATATTATATATGCCATATTTACCTTTGAATTAATTTGTCTGCTGTGCTACTAACATTACTTTATTAATTTCAGCTTTTACTACCATTACTGGGGCAGAAGGTAAGGTTTTCTTACCCACTACCCCTTTTCTTTCTCTTTTTATTATTTTTTAATAGGCCTTTCCTTCTATGAGCAGCCACTTATAGCCAGAGAAGAAAACATTTTTTGAAATCAATTTAGCATCTACCATAGACTTGTGTGAGTAACTCAATATATTTTAATTCAATCAGTAAATTAATTGCACATTATCGTAGTTTATCGCTACGTATTAATTATAGTGTTGTAGCTTTAGATAACGTAGTGTTAAAAAAAAACATAAAATGCATAAATATGTTTATATAATAAAACCCCTTTGGTTTGCAAAATCGACTTCATATTTTAAATAAAATAATTATTTCTAAATTTCTATTCAATTCCAAATTCAAAACCTATGCGAAATTAGACACAATAATATTACATTTCCTCCCCTATAGGCATAATTCACAGACTACACGAACTCTTTTACAAGTTCTATTATAACCCATTATTTTCTGGCTGTACTAAGTTTGACGTTTGTTAGAAGAAAAAAAAATTAGCCTACCACAGCTTGGTTTTTAGGGCAGTTTATTCGCAACCTTCAAGTCGCTGGTTCAAATTTCTTCACCAAACACGCTCAGCTGTGGGACAATATAATGCTATGGTCAATCCCACATTTCGTATTCCAGGAGTTGAGAGTGGGTGGTGTTGACTCTTGTCTAGCACTTCAAAATTAGAGACAGCTAGCTCAGATAACCCTTGAGTAGCTTTACGCAAAGTTCAGCAAACAAACCTAATAAAAAGCCGATAAAATCGTTTTGAGTCAGATTGGAATACTTTGGAATAGGCTTTCAATAAAATAGACAATTGCAAGCGATTAGAAAATCTGTATTTAATCCAATGTCGAATCATATTAACCGATTGGAATACTTTGGAATAGGCTTTCAATAAAATAGACAATTGCAAGCGATTAGAAAATCTGTATTTAATCCAATGTCGAATCATATTAACCGATTGGAATACTTTGGAATAGGCTTTCAATAAAATAGACAATTGCAAGCGATTAGAAAATCTGTATTTAATCCAATGTCGAATCATATTAACCGA
>NW_013665928.1:69836-72448 GCF_000517525.1 Limulus polyphemus
CGAGCATGTTTGGTGGGACGGGGATTTGAACCCGCGACTCTCAGATTGCGCGTTGAGTGCCCTAACCATCTGGTCATGCCGGGCCTTCAATAAAGTAAACAACTGCAAGCGATTAGAAAATGTGTATTAAGAAGTTAACAACAAATCCCGAGCCTCAAGCTTCCTAAAAATATTGTTTTTTTTCTCCATTATCACGATCCTTTCAACAAAGTAGTTGGTACTATTCATTTTTTGTATCCAAACAATTATGCCCCCCAGTGGCACAGCAGTATGTCTGTGGACTTACAACGCTAGAATCCAGGTTTCGATACCCGTGGTGGGCAGAGCACAGATAGCCTATTGTGTAGCTTTGTGCTTAATTACAAACAAACAAATCAAACAATTATATTAATAGCTTTTGAACTATGGTAAAAGTTACCTATTACTTGCATATTTCTAAGTTGGTCTCCAAATACGGATAGCGTTATTACTTATCCTCGACTTTTAATTCTTAAGTAAATTACCGGACTACCAACAATAAGTTAACACATGTCTTACTTTTTAATCAACTATACACACATCACTACCGCTATATAACTAATCCAGTACAAACTTTCCTAGATTCCCCATCAACTGAATCCAATGCACTGCAAGAATTCGCTAACGGAATTGTGCTTAAGTCATTCCCGAATTCGCCAGGAAACTGAACGCAACTAAAACCACCTTACTTAATCGAACGATTTTCCCGGTAAAACAAAACGTGTGAATTGAAATTCTCAAAACCTAGCTTAACGCTTGCTCATCGATACATTAGTCCGCCTGCCCGTGTTACAATCCTACAAAGATTAAATGCGTCAGTATTCTTCAAAACGTTCTTTTTCCTCTTAAATAAAAAGGTTCCTGCTGTTGTTAGTTTAAAAATCTAGAGCATCTTTCTATAGTTTCATGGCTTAGAAAGAAAATTTAAAAATATAAAAAAAGAAGAAGAAAAAGTTAATGGACCGTGTTGAATTTTAGGGGATAAAGATCTCTCAGAAGTCGAACGTTCGATCCTTCTTTCCCCCCCCCCATAGAAAATGGTAGTCTAGGGATTTGATGAAGTAACGGTTGATGGTTCTGTATAAATCCTTATCTGGCAATTCCAAAACATGAAGGTGTAGATGTCATTTATCACATACCAACGTTGTTGCAGGGCGTACATGAATCGAAATAAGCCATTCACTTCATAAGGTTGACGACATTTGTCTTTTTTCACTGGTGTAATATACTTTAAGATATATTTTGTGTAAACAACTATTTTAGAATTTTTTTTTTTTATGTTGAAGCCTTTTCTAGTTTCTTTTATTTCAGTCTTTAAAAATAAAAATAAAAGCTATTCTTGCTATACTGATCCATGGTAATGTGGATTATAAAAAACAGTGAAACGTTCTGGTCTACTCATATCCTATTCTTTTATCTCTGATTTAATCTTGATGCTTATAAGTTCGCGGGGCTGTGAAAAATCTCCTTCTAAAAGTGGGGATAAATCTGAATTTTCGCGTCCGCAGTATAACTAAGCCACTGCCTGCATTGGGAAGAGAAAAACAGGAAAAGCTGGAGGAGGTTCACGTGTACGCAGTCAGACGGGACCTCTACGTTGATGGATGAGTCCATTACGGTGCTTCTATAAGCCGTCAATAATGAAGTCGATTAAGATGGTCCGTATCTGAAGAAGGTAGAAAAGTTAGCGAAGGCTATTCATTAAAATATACTCATTAGTTGAAGCTTCGAGTTAAAAGCCTTTAGAATCCTTCTCCGCCCTTCCACGTCGCCACATAAAGCTCCACACACGTACCTATCAAGTTATGTTTTCTTTTCGTGCTTATTATAACAGGCCTGATTTAAGTTGTAGGAATGTTATTTGGATAACTCAAACTCTTTCTCTCCTTCCACTTACAGGGAAAATAAGACTATATTTAAATGGGAAACTATAGACTTCTGAACAAATTTAACGAGACTGTCAGTATATGCACAATGCGTGTTGAGGTTGTAAGGTGCTATACTTTACAAAGTAGCACTGTCTCTGTACAAATTTTGTTACAATAACACCATTGGAGGTTATCAACAATAAAGGAAGGACGGAGAAATACAAGGAGCTCGGCCAGAGTTTTCGCTGTCATCTTATGACAAATGGGGTTTACCGACAGCTTTGGTACTCACCGTCGAACAGAATTAAGCTCCAAGATTGATTTTATTTCAAGGAGGCTAAAACCTGTTAGTGACTGTTTCTATTGACCTCCCAGGGAGGAAAAGTAATATAGTTGTAGTATTTATATCCGATAACGTAGGAAGAAACTTCTTTTTTCCTTATTCATACCTACCAAATTCTCCATCTTTTCTACATTTTCTATAATTTACATAATTTTCTTCCCCTAAACTACGTCTCTCTTTCTTTCTTTCTCCATTTTTCTCTCTCTCTCTTGTGCCTGGTACTCCTTTTCCAACCCCCCCCCCCCCAGTGGCCAACTTAGTAAGTTGTCTGTTTGTCTTACCTAGTATAACAGCTTTTGCAATCTGTACATTCTCTGAATTTTCTGAAGTATCATTATCCCTACTAATACTTTTTAGTATAGTCAATTAGTACCTAACCTTTT
>NW_013665928.1:72469-88303 GCF_000517525.1 Limulus polyphemus
ACCCCCCCCCCCCCCCCCAGTGGCACAGTGGTATGTCTGCGGACTTACAACGCTAGAAACCGGGTTTCGATACCCGTGGTGGGCAGAGCATAGATAGCTCATTGTGTAGCTTTGTGCTTAATTACAAACAAATGAAAAAGCGATTTTACTTTCTTCACATTATGTTTTAAATTAGATTATTATTATAAGATAGTTTTACCACTTCTGGATTCCGAATTCCCTTGTTTTTTTATAATGCCTTATTATTTTCTTCTTTTCCGTTACAGAGCTACACAAGTTCTTTACGTCCTGCTGATACAGCCGTGTCTCATATTTCTCTGCCATATCATATCTACGATACTTTTTTTTACTCCTTCAAACCTTATCTCTGATTGAATTTTAGTTGCATTTACATTTTATCTCCCCCAGTGGCTCAGAGGTGAGTCTGAGGGCTTATAGCACTAAAAATCCGGTTTTGACACTCCCGGTGGACACGGGACAGGTAGTCCCTTGTGTTGCTTTGTGCATAAAAATAAAGAAACAACCGATTCATTTCTTCTTCACTTTTTCATCCTATAACTTCCATTCTTTTCAGTCTTTGATTATCAGCCCAATCTCCATGCCTTCCACTTTCATAACTTCCCATGTGGGTCAGCATAAAGTTTACGAATTTACAGTGCTATAATTCTTTGTTAAATTTCCTACTGGGGATAGAGCGCAGATAGTCCATTGTGTAGCTTTGCTCTATAAAAAAAACGAACAATAACAACATCCGCTATCATAAACTTCCTAGCATTCCATTCTAGCCTTCCACTCACTTTAACTTCTGATATTTCACTTCCGTTCTCTATCCTTCCACTCACACTAACTTCTGATATTCCACTTCCGTTCTCTATCCTTCCACTCACTTTAACTTCTGATATTCCACTTCCGTTCTCTATCCTTCCACACACTTTAACTTCTGATATTCCACTTCCGTTCTATATCCTTCCACTCACTTTAACTTCGGATATACCACTTCCGTTCTCTATCCTTCCACTCACTTTATTGTCTGATATTCCACTTCCGTTCTCTATCCTTCCACTCACTTTAACTTCTGATATTCCACTTCCGTTCTCTATCCTTCCACTCACTTTAACGTCTGATATTCCACTTCCGTTCTCTATCCTTCCACTCACTTTAACTTCTGATAACTATCTGTAACTATCTGACACTCCCCTATCTTTAAATAATGCTTTTTCATTCCCTTTGCCTTTAATTACTATCTTTTTTTTCTATAACATAGATGTAGAATCATTATCTACTATTTAATCGAGTCCCTTGACTACCATTTTTCCATAGTAAAACAGAACGAGCGAGCTTTCTAGACTATTTAATTTTATGTAAAGTGCTTTCTAGTTTCTCTTCGCCTGGCATGGCCAGGCGGTGAAAGCGTTCGATTCGCATTCTACGGGTCGCGGGTTCGAATCTCCGTTCCACCAAATATGCTTTCAGCCATGGGGGCGTTATAACGTGACGGTCAATCCCACTATTCGTTGGTAAAAGACTAACCCAATAGCTGGCGGTGGCTGCCTACCCTCTGGTCTTTCACTGCTAAATTAGGGACGACTAGCGCAGTTAATCCTCGTGTATCTTTCCACGAAATTTAAAACAAACCAAACAAAATTCTAGTTTCTCATATTTCAGCCTAAAAACGTTTTCCTTGCCACACAGGTCCATGGTAAGGTTACTGCCATAATGAATATATATGGTGGTAATATCACCTAACAACAGTAAATAAGGGCTTTATTAATATTACTATTTTTACTCAAAGTAAATATTTTGTATATAATCTCCGACGTAAAAAACAATTAACGAGTAATAGGAATTTATTGCTTGTTTAGCTGTGGCAAGTCAGAAACCAGCTGTATAAACCAGTGTCAATCACCTTCTCAGTTTATTTTTATACAAGGTAGCATTTGGTGATCCAAAATGTGATCTGGAATGTAAATAATAGGTCGTTCGGTCTGCGCTAGTAAATAAATATTTGGTGGAGGTGGTGTTTTACATCTTTACATTTCTCTTTGATATGTAGTAAGGTCACCTTGAACAGTAAGAGTAGACTGTCACGGATGTTTGATAATAGGTCGTTCGGTCTGCGCTAGTAAGTAAATATTTGGTGGAGGTGGTGTTTTACATCTTTACATTCCTCTTTGATATGTAGTAAGGTCACCTTGAACAGTAAGAGTAGACTGTCACTGATGTTTGATGCTTAAAATCAGAATTCCGGTAATTTTTTTTAGGTATCTCCGGAAATGTCTCAAACATAAATGTTTCAAAGGCATCTTTAGTGCATGGATGCACTTGAAAGTGTATGACGAGTCTCCCCAAAGTATTCCACGCATGTTAATAGAATTTGAAGTCCGAATGAAGCTTTCTACTTAGACCCCCTTTATCAAAGTAAATGTCATCAACTTTAGTCCGGTGGGAGTGGACTTTATGAATAAAGGATCATGTATGCCATTAACGGTATCATTCCACAAAATGTAGAAGTCGATATATTCGCCAGTGGTTATTCATTTCCACACCTTACTTCATCCTACACCGGGTGTGTCTTATTTCTGTATGAAACCTATGTTGGATCCAATTATATATCCCATCAATATTAGTAGACGCCTGTTACCTGGTTACAGCATGAAGCGCTTCTTCTGTGTCAAAAGCAATAAAGAATGCTATATATATATGACTTGTTATGAGTGTAACAATCTTACTGGGCATCTGGCATATAATCCAGCCTTGTACAGTCTGTTTCTAACCATATGTGTATATCCACTTGGGACAGCAATCATCTAATTCAGTCTCAGACCTTATGACTGCATTGAGCCATGTTTGACAGATAGTGGTCTCTTAACTTGTCAATACCTTATGATTGCATTGAGCCATATTTGACCGATAGTGGTCTCTTAACTCGTGAAGGCCTTATAGCATGAGCCATATTTGACAGATAGTGATCTCTTAACTCGTGAAGACCTTATGGCTGCATTGAGCCATATTTGACAGATAGTGATCTCTTAACTCGTGAAGACCTTATGGTTGCATTGAGCCATATTTGACAGATAGTGATCTCTTAACTTGTGAAGACCTTATGGCTGCATTGAGCCATATTTGACAGATAGTGATCTCTTAACTCGTGAAGACCTTATGATTGCATTGAGTCATATTTGACAGATAGTGGTCTCTTAACTTGTGAAGACCTTATGGCTGCATTGAGCCATATTTGACAGATAGTGATCTCTTAACTTGTGAAGACCTTATGGCTGCATTGAGCCATATTTGACAGATAGTGATCTCTTAACTCGTGAAGACCTTATGGTTGCATTGAGCCATATTTGACAGATAGTGGTCTCTTTAGTTATGAATGATGATCTGCAGCTGCATCGTCAGTTTGGTATCATATTCTGCTGTTGAAGCTAAGCAGTTTGCAGCTTTCTGATATGGTCGAATGATGTTTAATTATTCACTGTCTTTCCACATCTAAACGTCTTCTTCGAGGTCTAGTCTTCCTTCGTGAACAACTTAAAGTTCTTTAATATCTGTAGTTTACTTCAAAATGCAAGGAAACATGATTGGGTAATACTACTGTATAGCACAGGCTGAATGATCAATCATTCGCGTTTCTTATAAGGTGAGATTTGGAAGTTTATGTACTGAATAATTTTTCTGCTAGTGCTTGGTATAATGATTTAGATCTTATTGATACATTTTAAGCAGGCCGAACCGTGTGAGATGTTAATTAAGGCTGGAAAACAATGTTAACAAAGAGGGTAACAATCAGATGACCCTGTAATAATTGGGTAATAGTAGAGCTAATAATAGAGCTAATAGTGTTCTGTTTTATAACGGAGCTAGTTATATTAAGGGTTTTTAGCTGCTACATCGAACCAATTTTGATGTACGATTGCGAATCATGGACAATAAACAAACAAATAGAAAAATCACTTAATGCGACCGAAATATGGTTCCTGTGTAGAATGTTTAGGGTTTCCTACAAAGACCGGAAAACAACAGAAGAAGTTCCACAACAGACAGAAACAAAATGAACATTGATTACAAAAGTACGAAAAAAAGACAAGCAGCATTGTTTGGTCATGTGATGAGGGATGGAACACTTGGTAACAACTGGGAAATTTGTGGGGAAATAAAGGAGAGGTAGACAGCGAGAGATTATCCTGGACAGTTTAACAATTTAGCTACACAAATAGAGGGTAATTGACGTAATCACACGTGCCTGGGATCGAGAAAGGTGAAGGGACATGATCGCCTACGCTACAAAGCACGGCACCAGATGATGATGATGATAAGATATTTCAAATCATTTTTATATGAGCATACGTGGATGTATGTTAGAAATGAATAAAAACCCCATAACCCGAGCTCATTCGAAAGGTGGACCTTTCTTCTTCACCATTCCCAATTTGCCCCTGAAGAAGAAAGGTCCACATTTCGAAAGCGCTCGGGTTATAGGGTTTTTATTCATTTCTATCAAGACTTCTTGAACCTACGTGTTTTTCTAACATCATGAATGTGGATGTATGTTTTTGCGTTTGGTCCACGTGTATATTTTTCATGGATGGGTTTCAATGTCTTTGTTTCAGTTCGTTGCTTTGTGAACTGCTCCATAAAGAAAATCTTTAATCTCATCGAAATAAATTTTCTCTTAGTTCTTTCAAATTTCTTTAGTTGTCTTTGTTTTTCTTATATTTTCGTTTCAAAACATTTAATTTTGTTTATGAATTGTCTCTGTAAAACAATTTTTTTTTCTGTTAGGTTTTCAATGAAACGGTTTGAGTTGATATTAGGATCAACTATTTAACCTCAATGCACATGATCAATCTGCTATAGTGTAGAAAATATGATAGGTTGAAATAAATGAAAATGGTAAAGAGTTGAAATTTATTATTAGACTAAATGACGTAAATTTGTGTGTTGTAATTGAGTGGTCTTATTTATTCAGTTCTATGTGCGCCTTTTTTTCATTAGAATTGTTACGCACTGTTCATCACCGGCTGAATCCAGATATTTCATCTTAATCATTCATTTTATGTTTTTACCTGTCACGACACTCACTATATCGAACTGGTTAAATTAATTCAGTGAAATCATTCTTTTTCTATGTAAAGCCACCTAAGTCTGGCATGGCCTGGTGGTTAGGGCGATTTCTATGTAGGGCCACCAAGGCCTAGTATGGCCTGGTGGTTAGAGAAATTTGTATGTAAAGCCACCTAAGCCTGGTATGGCCTGGTGGTTAAAGGGATTTGTATGTAAAGCCACCTAGGCCTAGCATGGCCTGGTGGTTAGAGGGATTTGTATGTAAAACAACCTAAGCCTGGTATCGCCTGGTGGTTAGAGGGATTTGTATGTAAAGCCACCTAGGCCTAGCATGGCCTGGTGGTTAGAGGGATTTGTATGTAAAGCAACCTAAGCCTGGTATGGCCTAGTGGTTAGAGGGATTTGTATGTAAAGCCACCTAGGCCTGGTGGTTAGGGCGATTTCTATGTAAATCCACCTAAGTCTGGCCTGGCCTGGTGGTTAGGGCGATTTGTATGTAAAGCCACCTAGGCCTGGCATGGCCTGGTGGTTAAAGCGACTTCTACGTAAAGCCATCTAGGCCTGGCATGGCTTAGTAGTTAGGACAATCGACTCCTATTCTGAGGGCCAAGGGTTCGAATCTCCGTCACCGAACATGCTCCCCCTTTCAGCCGTGGGACCGTTATAATGTAACAGTCAATCCCACTATTCACTGCTAAAAGAGTAGTCCAAGAGTTAGTGGTGGGTGGTGCTGACTAGCTACCTTCTCTTCAGTCTATTACCGCTAAATTAGGGACGACTAGCGCAGATAACCCTCGTGTAACTATGCGTGAAATTCAAAACAAACCAAATCAAACTAAAGGCTCCCTAGTGGCTCAAAGGTACGTCTGAAGGCTTATAACACTAAAAACCGAATTTAGATATTCTTTGTGGGCACAGCACAGATAGCCCATTGTGTAACTTTGTGCTTAACAAACAAACAAAATTCTATGTAAAATACATTGAAAATCATAGCACTAATTAATAGGGAATTTAACTATATACTGGAGGTATTTTTATTGTCACAAAATTTTAGTATAACAGATATATTATTAGAATCATGTCAGGAACCTGCAAAAAATTGATGTTTAAATAACTTAGAAAAATGTGTTTCAAAAACCAATATGACACCATCGGTAGTTATAGAATTAAAAGCGTAAGAGGTTTGGCTCACCAAAAATGACAAATTCCCCATAAAGGAAACAGTTTCTGCAGTTGTTTTGTTTGTTTTGAATTTCGCGCAAAGCTACTAGAGGGCTGTCTCTACTAGTAGAGAAGTGTAGCTGGAATATAAAGCTAAAACATGGTTAGGTGGCATTTATACGTTTGTCACACAGTATCGTAGAGAAGTGTAGCTGGAATATAAGCCTTCATTTTACCCGTTGTGTCTTGTTGTTGTGTTTTTTTCGTATTTGATCTGGCGAGTAACATGTATCAAAAGCAAGGATTAAGTTGTATTTGTTTTGTTTCTATTTTAGAGATAGCCATATTGGGCTATCTGCTATGTTCACTGCGGGGAATAGAACCACAGATTTTTAGCGTTGTAAGTCCGTAGACTAACCGCTGTCCTACCAGACGTCACGTTGTGATAAATACAACGTTATAAATAAATCTAACTGTAAAAACAGACAATGAAGGAATATCAGAAAATATAAATGGGTGCGATACAAACACGCTGATCTCTATTGGTGTAATAACAGTTTTTAAGAAGATTCTCAGGTTTGTTAAGGCAAAAACTTACGTAAATCACGACCAGATGACTTTGTTTGTTTGTTTTTTTCGCATAGAATGGGTCACTAAATTATTAAATTCACGAAATTATTCAGCAAGATAATACCTGTTTTTATTTATATGAGCCACGAAAAACATCACGCCCTTAAAGAGAAAGGGTGTCTTCGTTCAAGATGGCTTAGAGTGAGGGTAATAAACCTCCCAAACCGATATATATATATATATATATGTATTAATGAATGCGACTGGATTAATTTGACATATATCTTGAAAATGAGTGTATGGTGATGATTAACGAGCTGGGATGCTTATCGAAACTTTCAAGGTTCGAGCTCGCGATATGTCACTGAACCTGTTCCGCACTTTCAGCTTTATAGAAGTGAAAGTCAATTCTGCTATTCGTTTAAGGATAGTTTTGTAGATAGCTGATGTTACTGATTCATTTCCTGTCCTTTCATCAGCAGTTCTTATGTAAGGACAGCTATGTCTGAACCATCGGAGTTGTGTAGGTAACTGATGTTACTGATTCATTTCCTACCCTTTTATCAGCAGTTCTTATGTAGGGACAGCTATGTCTGAACCATCGGAGTTGTGTAGGTAACTGATGTTACTGACTCATTTCTTACCATTTTATCAGCAGTTCTTATGTAGGGACAGTTATGTCTGAACCATCGGAGCTGTGTAGGTAACTGATGTTACTGACTCATTTCTTACCATTTTATCAGCAGTTCTTATGTAGGGACAACTATGTCTGAACCATCGGAGTTGTGTAGGTAACTGATGTTACTGACTCATTTCCCACCATTTTATCAGCAGTTCATATGTAGGAACAGCTATGTCTGGACCAATGGAATTTTAATCACACCATAAGATGTCATTCAGGTTGAAAATACTGAATAACACGAAAACTGTTCAACAATTAAAACAACTTCGGGCGTTTTTCTGTATTAGAGATAAAAACAACGAGAACAAATTCACAAAAAAATCTGATTTTTTGGAGGAAAAAAAAAGCAAATTACACTTTTAGATTTTGTTATATTCTTACTTTATCAAATTACACCATATATACATTAGGGTAACATAAAGCAAATAGATAAACCAAAAGTAATAATTCTACCAGTAGTTTACATCAAAATTACAAACAAAATTAAATATTACACGCAAGTTTTTTTTTTATGTAGCTAATCAGTCTCTTAGAGCGGATGATGAGCAGAATGTTTTGGAACCGGTGATTTTCAGTCTTTACTTCTTAGATCATGAGGTCTTTTTTCTCTCACGAAACGTTGTGAATAAATTAACTTTATAATGGCACACTATAATATTTTCGAACAGTTCCATTTCTTACACCATTTCCTTTATGTAAAGATTCTTTAGAATATATAACATTCTTGGAATCGAAACTACACCCGTTCATTTTAATAATGAACCTAATTTATCTCCATACTGGAAGTTCTTTGTGGCAGGTGAACGAACTAACTCATGAGACAGCGAGCATATTGTCAGCTGCTTATTGAAAAACAGGGTTCATTACTATACTTGTTATTTATTTTGCCTATTGAAATAAATGCCTTGAAGTGACTTATCGAGCACAAAATCACATAATTTCGAATCTTGTCTTAAACATTTATCCTCTCTTCTTTTACTACTAATAGATTTTTTTTCTTATTTCTAAAAAAAAAGGAAAAAGACATAGATTTACATAAATATTTCCGAAACTTATTTCATAAAATGACGGAGAAAGTTTTTCAAGGAAAAATGTGAAATTTTGTTTTTGGAAAAATTTATATCCTTAGAAATTATTATTGTAATTTAGTTTTTAATAAAGTTATTTGATTAACTTTTGACATCTAATTTATGTATTAATGTCGCATTAACAAAAATAGAAATATCAAAACATTAACTATATTTATGCATTTGGATCGCTGCAAAGTGTTTTTTCCAAATCAAACAAACAGTGATCTAGAGAATGGTTTGAATTAATAGTTTATTTTTGAGTTAATTATGTATAGACTTTGAAGTTACTGTAGTGTAAACAAACTTACTAACGTTGTTTTTTAGCCAAACGCTAATTTTGTCGCTTTTAGCAATAATATATGTTTTTAAATGTGATAAACTAAATGTTATAGTTTGTATTTTTGACCTCAACGGCACCATATTCACACAGAGACTAAACCATCAAGTCAGAAACTCCGGGGGCTCAGGTGTAGCTGCCCCTAGTTTAAAACTATTGATCCAGAAAGAAAGCAACCGATCATCAGCACCCGCCGCCACAAGAGTTTTTTTCGACTTTAAGCTAGATAGCGGCGAGTTTTATTCTAACTCTTGCAGAGTGTGTTCAGTTTATTTATTGTTGGTTTATTATCATTTTTGCCCAAAGCTACAAAAGGCTTATTTGCACATTCTTAATTGGGAAATGATAGACAAGAGATACTCAACAGCACTCACCGCCAACTCTTAGACTACTCACGTCCGATCAAACAATCGGATTTGAATGTCACTTTTGTAGCACACTCACTGCCCCAATGTGCTTTGTAGCACACTCCCTGCCCCAATGTGCATAGAGCGATTTTGTGGCAACGAGACGCGAGCCGTAACCTCTTGGATCTACGGCCTGGCATGCTATCCATTAGGCCACAACCGGCAAAACTGGGTATTAATAGATATTCTTCCTTCTCGTGAAACATTTGTATTAAATTGATTTGTTCGTAATCTTTAATAAATATATGCGTTTCAATCTGAGAGTATATACAAGTATGCAAACATATAAAAAGACTTAATGCGTTATATTAAAACTATTTTTGAACCTCACTACATCATTTAATTACACTGTCGACACATCTGGTCATGCTTTATCTGATGGCCCTGAATCTTGACAGTATTCCTTCAGCAAACTTTCCATTGCAAAGAGCTCTGTCGTAAGGCTGTCATGTCAAAGGCACACCACTACCCCTCCATGCTTTCTTTTAACCATCTAGTGTACGAGAACAACAATTTCCCACCGCCCGTTTCAATAGTCCGATAGCTCAAAAATCCATATGAATGCGTCGAAGGAGTTGACTGGTATGTTTTCGTATGGAATAGCATGGATACACATTTCATTCTCCAACTGCTTGAGATATGCAACGGTTGAATGAAAGGTATAACTGAAGCCTTATTTTCGTTAGCCCATACCATGTTTGCCTCGTTTCCAACGGAGATATCTGTTAATTATATAGCGCAATGTTGCTTAGGACTACTTGAACGGCTCTTGTCATTGCCCTTTGTGTTCGTGGATGCTCACCTTTTACAAGATGACGCACTTTACTTACCAAGATTGGAGTATGACTTGTTGCCGGTCTCCTTCTAAATGGCCCGTATTGCTCAAGTTGATCCATATTTCTCTGTTTTTCAATGCCTTTAAGTATAAGGACTATCGCTGTCTTGAAAAATTTAAATCCCTGATCTGAGCACACCTTTATGATCTGAGCGTATAAATATTTTGCGTTAGAAAGAACTAACTGTTACATCAAACTACCTTCGTAATACTTTATTTTTAAGAGTGAATGATATCATATCTCATAGCGAGTACACTCATGTTATTCATAAGTAAGTTCTGAAAATCTAAATGATGCTATCACGAAAATGTAAAAAAGACGCATATCGGAAAGAATTAACTCATAAAAATAAATAGACATGGCTCGTTCTTTAAGACTATGATTTGCAATAAATATTGCTTTCGCTACTGCTTTGGAATTATTAGTCATTACACTGTAACACTTTTCAATAAGTCCTATTCCCACCAGTCATTCTTGAGGCTTCTATATCATCTTATTTTCTATATCTTATTCCTTGTTGTAGTTTTTCTTTTTCCCCCTAACGCTCAATATATTTAGGAATTGTGTCTTACAAGATTTACCATTCTATGCTCCGGTGGATTGATTCCCTTGCTAAAACAGAACATTCGAGACTTCTATAACTACCTCATCTTTCTCAACCGTAAAATCTCGATTGCTTTCCTATGTTGGGAGTATAACGTGCAACGTTTACTTTTTGTATCAGTTGTTTTTATCCTTTTTTTTTTTCTGTTCAACTTAAGAATCTAATCGGTGCAATAAAGCACAATAAAAATCCCCCCCAAGAGTAAGATCCTTCGGAACTGCTAAAATTCTAAAGTAAAAACCTGGTCCGTGTCCAATATTTTATATCTTCTCAAGTGTAATTTTCGAGAGCGAGTTTGATAAGTCTCGAATGAAGTAAACAGAGAATCGGAATATATATTTTGGATAGTGATTTTGATTATAAAATGGGTGCCTTAAACAGAAAATCTATGGTTAGTATTTATCCTTAACCTCATATAATATAGTACTTCCCACAAACTTTATTTTACGTACTAGAAGTACTATATTATATGAGGTTAATACGTAAAATAAAGTTTGTGAGAAGTACTATATTATATGAGGTACGTAAAATAAAGTTTGTGAGGTTTGCTTTACACGGCATATCCAAATAGACGTGAACCACTTGAAAACGTTCTTAAACTTTTCAAATCATGATGATATTAAAGCTCAATCACCAACGAAATGATCCAAATAACAACTATATAATAAATTACACCTACGGTATTCGCATCTGAAGATAAGTGTAACGTGAAATTAAATCTTAGAAGTTTCTTATAATCCACGTAAATTCAGGAGTTACTTCATTTCAACGAATTATGTTTTCTACCTTAATTGTTAAAACCTTTAATGATATGAATACTTTCTCTAATACTATTGATGAAGACAATTTGTAGCACTCACAGATGCACACTTATACATACATGTAAATATGTATTCTACAATGTCATTACTGTTTGGGCTGGGCATGGCCTAGTGGATAGCATGCTTGACTGTGGATCCAAAGGATCGTGCTTGGCTACCTTTTGCTACAAAATCTCATTCTGCAGTTTAAGGCTGTTGGTGCGTTATAAAAGTGACGATCAATTCCATTCTTCCTTCATACAAGAATACAGGAGATTACGAGGGATGCTGTTGACCAGCTGCCTTCCCTCTAGGTTATCAACTCCAAATTACGTTCGGATAGCACATATAGACCTTGGACAGATTTGCGCGAAATTTAATAAAAATAATACTACAACAACATTATTGCTTGCTAAAGCCTAATAGAATCATAATAATATCAAAGTATTAAAGATCTTTGTATACTCCGCTAAGCAGACGGAAAATTCAATGTTGTAGTATACTTCTGCGAAAGTATAAGCCGTACACAACAGCTATTCAATGTTTATGAAACACTTTAGAACATACAAAACACCCAATCTCTACCAAATTAAACAAACACGAAACGGGATAAATAGGGTGCTTTTTCAACAAGCATAAATGCTACTCATTCTTTGGGATTTCAAACTTTTTCAATATTTGCCCATCTCAGGTATGATAAGTTTGTCCTAGTTTGAGATGCAGTGGGTTTGTTAGTTGCTAGTTCAGCTTCGGTAGTATATTTCGAATTAGGAATACTTTCTTTCCCTTTACGTCCATTAATCTGTCGC
Source organism: Limulus polyphemus (assembly GCF_000517525.1). Classification (NCBI taxonomy): domain Eukaryota; kingdom Metazoa; phylum Arthropoda; class Merostomata; order Xiphosura; family Limulidae; genus Limulus; species Limulus polyphemus. The sequence continues at coordinate 84,813 of NW_013665928.1, forward strand.
TGAGTCTGTTATTTTAAAGAGTTCGATGTTTGGCTTTTCGCTACAGTCTTTCTTTAGATGGTTGTAATTTCCAGAGTTGTCGGAAGGGCTGTTTTGCATATGCTCCTTGACTCTGATAGCTATGATTCTTGTCGTTGACCCAATGTAGTTATGCCTACATCATGGACACGTGTATTGATACACCACAAGCGACCTTTATGAAGGTGGTATTTTGTCTTTGAAGAGGAAGAAATTACATATTCGTTTGTTCTGCCTGAAAGTCAATCTTAGGCTGACTTGGGGATAAGATGATATTAGAATGCTCTTGATTTTCCTTTTAGTTTGATGCCATAAGAACCAATGAAGGGTAATACCATGATGATAGGACAGTTGAAAACGCTGAAGTCTGAAATAATGGGGTTGTAAACTTTATTAATATGTTTAAAATGTATTTTTAATCAAATATTTTTGACATTAATTACTTCATCGTGAAAAGTACAATAAGATCTGCTAAGTTTATACCTTCTATGAATTAGAATGCTTATCAAGTTCGTTTTGTAACAGTCAGGTATGAATGTACTGAAATTACACTACAGACCAGAAAATGTTGATTTGTGGTTGTATCTAGTTTCGAAACTGTTGTTCAGGTTGATGATCTCTAGATCTAAAAAAAAGGCAATTCAGATCTTTTTTGTTCTTCAACTGTAAACCTGATATTTCTCTGTTTAAAATTTAAATAATCTTGGAATTTTCTGTCATGGTTCTGTTCTCTGTATATAAAGTGTTATCAATGTATCTCTTATAGACTAAAGGCTCAAATTCGGACGGGCAGAACTGTAACGAATTAATTTTTGTAATGAGACAAAAATAAATTAGTTAATCCATTAGTTTTTCAGTCTAGGAATAAATTATTAACATTATCTTAAAAACAATTACCGTGGATTACATACATTGCTTTATCCTAAATATTGTAAAATAACAACTTTTATACATTGTTAAGGTTTTGGTTGAAGGTTGATGAATTTTGAACTAAGCTACTTGAGGACCAGCTGCGCTAACCGTCCCTAGTTTATAAGTGATCGACTAAAGAGAAAACAACTAGTCAACAACAACTCTTGGGCTACTCTTTATGGACGAATAATGGAGTTTACTGTTAATCAATACTAAACGGCTGAAAGAGCAAACGTGTTCAGCAACGAGTTTCGATCCCGCGACCCACAAATTGCGCTCCAACCACCAGACCGTGCCAGGACAGATTGTTAAGGATAACATTGATGGAAAGGAGCTATATGGACATTGTTTTTCTTTATTTTATATTATTAACATGTTAGGTGCAATAACCTTAATTCACACGCACACACTATTAACCCAACAAGTCCAACCACTACCATGGTGTATCAAAAACTGGACGAAAGTGGAGAGATTTACACAAGTGCTAATCTCAAGAGGTATTTTGTGCTTAACCTCTATGGTCAAGAATGTAAGAATCAAGGCTGAGTCAGGTGACAGAAGTAAAACGAATATGATATGGACTATATAATATAGACTAAGTTTGTATACGAGCTAGCAGCTACGAATCTCATTTTAGAGAAATCTTCTGGTAGTGTATGTAATGACAGCAGTACTTTTGAGCCAATCCCTTTTATCAACGGTTTAGGTCTAAATAGACTGAAAGATAAAACAGATCGTTGGCACTCAGATACAGCGTAAATTGCAACGAGTCGCCTTATGAACTTGCAAACAGATTCACAGAGCGCTGACGGAATATGTTTTGTTGTTATGAAAGAATTAATGACTGATAATGCGAGTGAACGCTCTGACTACTTAGCCCTTGCTACAATAACACAACTAATAACAACTTCAAAATCACCAAACTTGTAGCTTTGAAAATTACATTGCTGATTTTGGAGTCGGTGTTTGTTTAAAATCAGCTTGTTTATATGTGCATTCTGTCGTTAGTACTATAATAAAAGATGATGTGTATCAATTATTCCTCTTTCTGGGCAAACTCGACAAATTAGACATTCCGAAAGATGTGTCAAAAATTAGAATAAACTGGTTAAGACAAAGTAAAACCCCTGAAAACTTTGTGTTTGTCTCAAACTTTGGAAGTGGGTGTGGCATGATATATACATATCAATAGAAATAACGCAAAACGAAAGTTGGTATGGCACGAGAAGTAACATATGAAGAGAAATATAGCTAGATGAAAGTGGATGTGGCATGAGAAGCAACATATCAGGAGTTATAATCCTAGACGAAAGTGGATGTGGCATGAGAAGTAACATATGAGGAGTTATAATGCTAAATGAAAGTGGGTGTGGCATGAGAGGTAACATATGAAGACAGATATAGCTAGATGAAAGTGGGCGTAGCATGAGAAGCAACATATCAATAGAAATAACGTGTGGCATGAGAAGAAACATAGCAAGAGTTTTAATGCTAGGCTTACCAAAAACACAAAGCCAAGTTTGATTCTTTTTTTCTTTTTTGAAACAATTGCGCATGATGCCTCGTTTTACTCAATGGTCAATAAAATCGTATCCGACGAATATTTACACCGCTCGAGAAATTTGGTTTCAATGACATTTTTCGGCTGGAAACCATACAGGACGAGCATGTTCGGCGACGGGGATTCGAGACCTTTAGAATACGAGTCGAGCGCCGTAGCCACCAGACCATAATGGTGTAAATAGAAAAAAGAAATCAATAAAGTAGGTTGAAGAGAAGAAAACTAATATTTCCCTAAGTTGTAGTTGAGAAGCGAGAAATCTTATTGTCTGGTTGAATTCCGAATTCATTGTTATCTACAATTTGATATTAGGGTCTACAATACAAATAACAATTGAAAATAAGCATTCTTTTACTTTAGTTCATAAATACTTCATTGTATAGAAGCTCCTACAACTTAATATGAAATGCATGAAATATGTTAGACGAATGAAACATGTTGGATTACACAAAAAGATACAATACATGCTTAAAATCTTTGTAGATTAAAATGTTCTTTTAAACCCAAGTTTCCTACTCAGTTTGATATTTCACTTAACTAGTTGATCGTTTTAAACCCAAGTTTCCTACTCCGTTTGATATTTCACTTAACTAGTTGATCGTTTTAAACCCAAATTTCTTACTCAGTTTGATATTTCACTTAACTAGTTGATCGTTTTAAACCCAAGTTTCCTACTCAGTTTGATATTTCACTTAACAAGTTGATCGTTTAAAACCCAAGTTTCCTACTCAGTTTGATATTTCACTTAACTAGTTGATCGTTTTAAACCCAAGTTTCCTACTCCGTTTGATATTTCACTTAACTAGTTGACCGTTTTAAACCCAAATTTCTTACTCAGTTTGATATTTCACTTAACTAGTTGATCGTTTTAAACCCAAGTTTCCTACTCAGTTTGATATTTCACTTAACTAGTTGATCGTTTTAAACCCAAATTTCTTACTCAGTTTGATATTTCACTTAACTAGTTCATCGTTTTAAACCCAAGTTTCCTACTCAGTTT
>NW_013665928.1:89303-115179 GCF_000517525.1 Limulus polyphemus
CTAGTTGATCGTTTTAAACCCAAATTTCTTACTCAGTTTGATATTTCACTTAACTAGTTGATCGTTTTAAACCCAAGTTTCCTACTCAGTTTGATATTTCACTTAACTAGTTGATCGTTTTAAACCCAAGTTTCCTACTCCGTTTGATATTTCACTTAACTAGTTCATCGTTTTAAACCCAAATTTCCTGCTCATTTTGATATTTCACTTAACTAGTTGATCGTTTTAAACCCAAATTTCCTGCTCATTTTGATATTTCACTTAACTAGTTGATCGTCCAATCTTCAGGAGCTTATCTTTTTTTTCGGCTTATCCTGTCTTTACCTTTAAAAAAATAAACAAAGATTGCATCATACCTATATCATATTAGATCAATCAGTGTATATGTTCAATAATCTTCCTTAAATTAGCTTTTCATATCTGAGAATTGTGAACAAAAATACAAACACGTGCTTGTTTCCGCATGAAATTGCTTCTACTATAAAATGCCAGCAAAATGCCAATATCCCATTTCATCAAAATCTCATTTCCGCTCCGTAGCAAGAATTGGGGGAATGTGATTGCGAACAAATACCTTATTTTTCTTGTTTTTCTACAATCCGCTAAGCATACCACGTTTTCATATCGTTGAACATCCCGTTTTATTTTGTGTCATCAACTAGGAAAGCACTCGTATTTAAGAAGAGAATCTGAAAAATATACGCTTAACAAGTGCGTTCTTTCTGGACCGTTTTCCAGTTGTTACTGCTGTTCAAAAAATGTCGCATTTATTACCTTTACGCGAAAACAAATTTTTACTCTTAGAAATTTATTTACATAAAACTCGTTTTTCTCACTTTCTATTAATATTTCGTTTCGTGAAAACATATTCTTTTTTACTATAATATATGATTACGTAAAAGTAAGGCAAAAGAAGAAAAATAGAATGAAAACTAAAATACTACGTTTCCTCTACTTTTCGATCTAATGTCGATTATTGATGGAGGTTATAGAGACAACCGGTTTCTTCGCGCCAGTATAAGATATTAAATTATCACTGCTACAGTTTAAAACGTAATTTCATTGTTCAGAACGGTTTAATTACTTGTGAGAAAGACTGAGACTCTTCAATGAATTGTTTTTGGATTTCATCAGCCATAACAAGTACAGTGGATTTTGTACAATAGTAAAACGTTTGAATTTCATCAGCCATAACGAGTACAGTGGATTTTGTACAATAGTAAGACCTTTGAATTTCATCAGCCATAACGAGTACAGTGGATTTTGTACGATAGTAAGACCTTTGAATTTCATCAGCCATAACGAGTACAGTGGATTTTGTACAATAATAAGACCTTTGAATTTCATCAGTTATAATTAGTGCAGTGGATCGTATACAATATTAACACCTTTGGTTTTCATCAGCCGTAACGAATGCAGTGATCTTGTACAATAGTTAGACCTGTGTCGTTTCGTAGATGAGGATGAGTGATGTTTTAAAGCCGACTGATTTCGTCAGGCTCTCGTTTTCTCTAGAAATCATTGTACATTCACTCCATGTCCAAATAGCGGTAGAAGGTATTATCCACACAAATCGAAAAGCTTGATAAAACAGCTTTTTTGTCTCTTTGTGCTATTCGTTCCATTTTGATTCTTTTCTGCAAATAGAAACGAGATGTTCTGTTCAACTATTAAATTTTACCTGTAAGCGGGCCGGGCGTTGCCTAGTAGTTAGCTTATACCGAACTGGAAGGTTAGTGCCATGATACAACTGATCACACTCCTTAGCAACAGTTAAACATTTTCTTCGGTTCAAAATCGGAAAGAGGCCTCCTGGCCGCGGATATTACTGACTAGCTGCCTTCGCACTAGTCTGTAATTAAAATGGGGCCGGCTTTGCCTGAACCCTAAAGCTCTCTGACCTTCCGTTTAGCCCACGTGCACATAAGGTATACAGTTCAGATTGAAAATACCAGTACGGAGGCGTCGTTAAGTAAATAGAGAAATTTGTCTTCGCTACAAGCAGAAAATGAAAATGTTAATTTGTTGGATGTAGCTTTAATTTATAATAATCTTGAAAAGGTTTTATTGAAAATATAAGAATCGACAGACTGTTACAGGAGACTAAAACAATTTACAGGAGAGCAGATTGAATAAAGAATCGATTGCAATGAAAACTGACAAAGGGAAAGATGTAATAAATGTTGTACAAGAGCAGTGGTGTAGGGATCCGTAGAGGAGGGGTTGGCCTCACACTTTTCCAATCCATCCCAGTAAAAATGCATTAAAATTAGGAAAATTGCTCTCAGGAAAAGCAGGAGAATGAATATAATTTAATCCAGAACCAAAGAATTTCCAGGTCCCTAAAACGAGCCCTAAACCCCGGCCGTAATGGATGCATCTGTGACACACATTCCCTCGCTTCTCTTGGTCAGTAAATGCACCTGTGACACACACATCCCCCTCGCTTCTCTTGGTCAGTAAATGCATCTGTGACACACACATCCCCTCTTTTCTCTTGCTCAGTAAATGCACCTGTGACACAAATGCCCTCGCTTCTCCTTGGTCAGTAAAACTTTTAATTTGCCTCCAATACCTCTGAAGAGTGAGAAATACAAGAGGCAGCATTAATCCACCAATCTTTCACTTTCAGATTGTTTATGTTAGGTCTTATAAAAATGTCTTTAGACATCTTGGTATTAGTTTCACCTCTTTTAACATTAAATTCTTTAGAAAAACTGTTCATAATGGAAGCGTAGAAAATACTGCGTCAAATCCTAATATAAATGGATAACACAACAGAACATTAGAAATAAATTTCAGCCGAAAATAGTGCTTACCACCAGAGATAGTCTCTTGCCAACCTCTTATCCATACATACCGGAATTGGCTGAATAGTTCCGAGTGCCTCGTTTCCTTCTGTCGGCCAATAATGAATTATCTGCTTTATGGTTGTCGTATTAATGGTGTACGAGCGCAATATGAAGAGGAGATGTAAGCACTTGTTTCCCAGTCAACAAAAGTTATTATTGAGTTCGATGGCCATCTTTGTATCGCAAATAAAATGTCAGTCATTAGCTTTTTGTGAAAGCTACTTCTTTAAAACTCCTACTGAGGTGTTTTTATCACCACATTTTGCTATTATACCACCTAAGACCTCTACACTATTTACAAAACGTCTGTAAACGAACCTTATAATAACACTGTAGCTTTTTTTTAAGTCTGTTGCATTAGATTTCTCAGAAAAGTCTCTGAACGTTGAGATAAAATGAAATGCACTAAACCATACAGATGGGTGTATAAACCATACATATCAGTGTCATTGAGAGATAAACCATACAGATGGGTGTATAAACCATACAGATGAGTGTATAAACCATACATATCAGTGTCATTGAGAGATAAACTATACAGATGGGTGTCATTGAGAGATATACCATACAGGTGAGTGTCATTGAGAGATAAACCATATAGATTGGTATTATTGAGAGATAAACTATATAGATGGGTGTCATTGAGAGATAAACCATACAGGTGAGTGTCATTGAGATATAAACTATACAGATGGGTTATTGTCTTGAGAGATAAACCATACAGGTGAGTGTCATTGAGAAATAAACCATACAGATGAGTGTCACAGAGAGATAAACCATACATATTAGTGTCATTGAGAGATAAACCGTACATATCAGTGTCATTGAGAGAAACTTCTGAGCGTCTGCAAACATTCAGCGCCAAACATGGCCGAGCTGTGAAAATAGAAAAACTATAACAAAATCATCTTCTGTAATATTTATCTTTCCTCTCCAATAAACCGGTATCTATAATTTTAAAGCACTTCTTGATAACTCCTTGTAAAAGTGTTTTATTACTTGTCATCTAATCTAAAAAAAAAAGGTTTAGTAATACAGTCGTTTTGCGTGTCTTGAGAGTAACACGTGCGGCAAACGAAAAACAAGAAGAGAGAGAAATAGCCAAAACAAATACAAACATTTAATCAGTATTGCAAATAAAAAAATATTACTGTTAAGTTATTGCTTAAAATTATGTAGAATTTGTACTAGCTGGATGTTAATGTTGAAACAGAACAGGCATAGCAAATAAATGTAGTAACGTAAGATATTTGAATGTATAATTATTTGTTTAAAAGAGATGTAATTAAAAAGAAGTGTAGTTGTTCACTGTTGGTTTTACGTTTATTATTTAATCCGTTTTTTTCTTATCAGTAGCTCAATATCTGATTTTCCCGAGTTGATAAATGTTTCTTTTCTAATATGATGATCAGCATTTTCTGTGTGTACGAGAATGGAAGAATGGGATCAGTATGAGAGTTAAAAAACTGGATTTGTATTAACTACGCTAGTTCTAGGTATACCTAGAACTAACCTTCCGTAACATGAGGAATTATTCCATTTACACACATGAACAACCACACACAACATTAGACATTGTAAAAAAAACTAATCGAAGAAATACGACTATCTCTCACACAGGCCTCATTCTACGTTCACGCAAGCTTAATACTCTGCACTTCTAAACTTTTCAAAAAAAACATCATCGTTACACATCCTGATAAGAGAAATGGCGTTTTTCTTTAAAACAGTTCTGATTACATTGATATAGAAAAAGAACTCTCTACTTGAAGGCAAAAATAAGTTCAAGAAATTAAATTGGAACCCCTAAAACTACCTCTAGAACGTGAGAAAAATAAATGTTTGCTTAAGAAATTTCAAATGGCTCATTAACCACCCGTGTTCCTCAGGGTCTCGAATAACCTTGTTTGTTTGTTGAATTTCGTGAAAAGCTGCAAAAGGACTATTTTCGCTAGCCGTTCCTGATTTTGGAGCAATAGAATAAAAGGCGGACAGCTAGTCAACACAACCCACCGTCAACTTTTAAGCTTCTCTAATCAAATAATGAGTTTAACCCTCAACCTTATCTATGTCCCCAAAATCCAAAGCGCGATTTTGTGACAATGGAACGAACTGTTAAGGCTCATGTTCAAAGTTGGGCATGCTAAGAACTAGGTGATAGCTGGCCCATCATATATGGACATCGAAAAGCGCATAAATGCACCCTATTGTCTCGATTATTGGTCACGTTCATATACTTTTGCTACTACCAATTCAGTTTCATTGGACAAATACATTTCAAAATTAAATATCACACACAACCACCACATGGTGAGCTTTAACATCATCTCTGTGTTCACTGGCATTCCACTCAATGAAATAATAGAAATTTGGCTAACAAAATTCTCTTTCCACAAAACAGTTATCTACTAAATGGCGTAAACTAATCACAAATAGACAAGCTCTTTAATCTAGACACCAAAAACAATATCTATCTCGTCAACGGCGTTGCGATGGAGACACCTTTAGGTTGCAACCAACCATTCCCCAACCAGCTTCTTTCTTCCCACGCGAGCACGTGGCAAAGAGACTGCTTAGCTGAGTTCAGACCCGTTTTGTACAATAGGTATATTGACGGCACTTTTACCTTTTTCTCTCTGAGGAGCACGTTAACAGTTTTTTTTAAATTATCTTAATTCGCGACGACATCCTAACATAAATATTTACAGAAAGAAAATAACAACTCTCAACCTTTCCTTGGAATCTTAGTTACCAGAAACGACAACCAGTTCACAACTTTACCGTATCGAATAAGAAAATAAACATTCACAGGCTTATTAATAGCTTCTGATAGTTTGTCCCACACCTTAGAAAAAAGTATCTTTTTATCTTGCTAGTTCTAGAGACATGCTCAAACTAACAACTACAAAAGCTGGCTCATAATTTCTTAACTCTCAATTCAAACAAAAACCAACCCTCCAATTGTTTACAAATGCCCTATAAGCCTCGTGATACCAAAGAAAGCTCCAAAATAAAGGAGAAACTAAACAAATCAATACAAAATGTACAAGGACAAATTTTCAGGAAACTGTTGTTCGTAACAAATCGACAAATAAAAGTGTAATGACTGCAATGCCACCAACATTAACAAGATGAAGTGTCATCTTACAACACTTACACATGAATCTCAATCAAAACCAGTTCGAAAGTTACTATTTAGTTGTAATTTCATCTGTGTAGTAAACTGTTTGACTATATTTATTCCAAAACGTCCAATAAAATGTTGTTTATCTCTTTGATCAAATTACGTTGCTCCCCCCCAAAAAAATCAAATAGTGACTTACATTGCATATTGTCAATGACAACTGATCGCCATAAATATGCAACGGTTTCCGATTCCACATACTTGTTATCTAAATTCGAGTGACATCAGACGTAGATGTACAATCGAATATATCTTATCAATAACATTACTATTAGCGTTTTAAATTCAACGCCAAACCATCCTAGCAACTGTAGCTATGAGATAAGACGTTCACTATTCACTATAAGGAGTATGTGGTTACTTACTTTCAAGATGGTTTCAAAGAGAATGATAATCAATTAGGTATATTTCAACAGACACACACACAATACATTTCTTCAAGCTTTTTTAAAAACTGATATTGAGATTGTAACTTTTTTATTTATTGATATAATAAATCAATCTATCTCATATTTTACACATTCTTAAAAATGACACAGTCATTACTTCCAAATGTTTCACGTAGTTTGCCCACGATCGATGAGGGTAATTTTACACGTAAATGGAATATGACAGTTACTCCTTTAGAAATAAACTCTCTGTCTTTAACATCAAAAAGTAACATAGCAATCATACAAATGGCACTTCCTTTCCCTTCAAATTAAATTCCTAACAGTAACAGTTTAGGAAGATTATACCTTGACAAAAATGGAACTTCTCTATGTAAAATAGAGTTTATAGAAGCAATTTCTTATCGAGGATCAGACATTTCTATGTTTAAACTTTCTTAACTTGTGAAATCATGACCAGACAAGTTCTCAGCTATCAAACATATTCTTGGTGTGAACGTGCTTTATAGTCCCTATGAGAAAAACTGGATAGGTGAAGTGAAGAAAAAGAGTAATTGGCCACTATTTAGTTCTTTACGTTATATAGCCGCGCAATAACACGTATAATAAATACCTTCGAAACTAGTATAACCTAATAACACACGTTAATCAAAGTGTAGATTGAACTGGACCTCCCTTCTACTTAGACTTCGAGATTAAACGGTTTTCGTCCAAAAATTGAGAAGATGTTAACGTTTCAGTGGCTCCAAAGCCCCAATCATCAAACGCTCAAAAATACAATAATAACCTTATTTAGGCTTGATGAAATATAACGAATCAGTCATATCTTTAGCTCTTTGTCCAATAAAAGTTTAGGCCAAAGTCCTTAGTTCATCACTCTATTAAACAATAATAGTTTCACATTTCCAACTTTTCGAATGGAATTAAAAAAATTTAATGTGCATATTTTATATGTATTTTTCCTAATCTATCTTATGTTCACAGCACATGAATATCTATCAAGCCTCTCCTGTTTTGACAGTACTAGAAACTTATCTTTGGAATAAAATCCTAGATAAAATGCTATAAAAAAAAGGATTAGATAATAAAATATTTAAACACACACACACACAAACCTACGACTCTTTATTAACACTACCATTGAATCAATCCTATTAGTTCTCTTTTATCATGCTTTCCTCATTCCATCTACTGCATTTCATCTCTTATACCGCTGTTCTAAAGATTCTAAGAGATTTATCTGACCACTGATGGAGCTACCGTTTCGAAAAACAAAGGACCAAAAGCAGCACTTGAAACACACCCCCAGTATCTGTATCCCCTGAGCTTGTTAATTCAATCAATCACCACAACATGCCGGCCTCAAGCAGTTATTTCTGGAGTACATCACCTATGACTAATGGCATTCTATGTCACTTGGTGACAGAATGATTACAACTCTGGACGTTTTCCATGTTGTCCACCAACCACGTGAGCATTAAGCCTCCAGTGCAGCTCACATGCGAAAAGAGGATTATAAAAGTTTTTTTTTCTTTATCAAGAATAAAAGCAAAAGTGAAACCATGAAACTGTAATATATCCTAAGGCTATAATACCGGTGAAATTGTTAAACCGATAAGGGCATGGAACTCGGATCTTGACGGATCTTTCTTTTAAAAGTTAATGTTGCTGTTATATCTAATATATTACAATATATTTCAGTTACAATGAGCCAAAGAAAACATTAAGGCGTCGAATGTTGTCTCATACACAATTGAAGCAAACAGGCATTTTATATAAACAATAAAATAAACAGAAGATAACAAAGATGTAAACAAAGAGATAAAGACAAACATATTTGTTCATGGTATATTAATTTTAATGTGCATAGTTATCACAGGCATCATATTGATTAGCATTCATAGCTGTGGATTGAAAGATTCAAAGTTCGCACCGCGATGCTGCTGAGCCTCACCAGGGGATACATTATAAGAGTAACAGTTAATCCTGTTATTTGATACAATTCCCCTGTGGAAGTTGATACTGCCGACTGGTTGTTTTCCCACTGTCTGTAGCTCAAGCCTAGAGACGCCTATATCTGCGCATAAAGTATCATTGTTCGGGTTGAAAATATTCACACCACCAGTACCTTCTGCTGTAAATATAGTGTTTACAATCACACCGGTGATTTTTTTTTTAAAATACGAATCTGTTCTAACATATTTCCTTCTATATTTGTTACTATAGAAACAAGCAAATTTTCGTTTTCAAGGCTTTCCATCATTTAATTAGTCTTAATTTCAAATAGAATTTTTATCCTGATATATCAAATTACGTGGCGGTATTTGTGATAACACGTAAATCCTCGCAGCCCATGAAATAATCATGTGGCCATTTGGAATTAAAAGATAAAAATAAAACATGACGAATCAGTTTCGCTGTTGTAACAGCGCCTTAACTTTAATCACTCAAACATGCTGTGTATATTGTACAAAATAACAAACAGATGTGGACCAGTTTTACTCTACGGATGTATTTGAGTGGTTAGAGTTCAATCGCCGTTGCATCGCATTGGGAGTTTAATAAACACAACGTCATTATAAATATTTAAATACTACTTGTCATATGTGCCTTATAGCGAACAGTCACACGTGTTTTAAAACTGCTCAAATAATATCACAATGAATAAACTACAAAAAACATATTACACAATTTCCTTTAACGTGGACCCCTGGCATGGTGGTTAGGATGTTCGACTTGCAATATACGCGTTCTGGGCTCGAATCTCATCAGGGAACATGCTATTTCATCCGTGGGAGCGTTATAATGTGATGGTCAGTCCCACTTTTTGTTGGTAATGAGTAGCCAAAGAGTTGGCGGTGGGTGTTGATAAACTGCCTTTCCCCCATTTATATTTTGATGTACCATTATCAGCGATAAACTGTATCTGGTGTGGTTGTTTAAGTACTTTTGGGTTTCACATAGCAGAGTTTTAGCCTTCACCATTTGTTTTTGGTTTTGTAAAATTATGCATTGTATTAAATGTTAAACCTAATACAAATTTTACAAAGAACAAGTAGAAACAATAACCAAAAGATTTATTTCAAACAACAAAAGGACAAAAACAAAGTGGAATTACTATTTTATCTGCAGAGTTAAAGCCGAGTCTTAATATTCTAACGCTAGCTGTAGTTTGGCTGTTATGTCGTAACAGGTTACTTTAATTTTAAAGTACACAAGTATACAGGCACCAATAAAATACTACAGATAAAGGGCTATGCATGAGAGTATGTTGGGCTGAACATAATATCAAAGCGCATTATTTCTAATGTGCTAACTAAATAGATCTGAGCCGAATGTTTGTTTGTATAAATATTCCTGATGTATGTTTTTACCTGTTTGAGAGATGTGATACTGCACACAACATAAAATATTTAGTTTACAGTTTAGATGTCTTCATTATTTGTATGTTTCATTCACGTACACTGCAGACTATTTTTAATTACCACTGCCACCGAAAGAGGACGGAGGTTGTTTTCACCCCTATGTGTGTGTGTGTGTGTGTGTGTTTGTCAGAAAGATTTCTCAAAAACGGCTGAATAGGTTTTGGCGAAAGTTGGTATGCATTTGGACTATGATCCAACTTAGAAGTGATTTTGTTGCTTGCGAGTCAAGGTTACAGCAAGGTCATAAAAATCTAAAAACAATCCCTATCTGCTAACATCGAGACCGATTTTTCACACTACTTTTTGCTCTATAACTCACTCAAAAATAATCGGATTTTTATTAAACTTGATGGACATGTGTAAAATATTATTTCTCATTGTTCTGCCGAAAATGGTTCTTGTCTGTGGATAACGAAAGACATACGAACACATTTTCGTATTTTTTGAAAGTCCAATATGATCCTTGCGGAGGTAGGTGCTCTACTGAGTGTCCTCCAGTTCTAATTAGGTCCTTAGGATACAATAATGTATTACTAAATTTAGAAGTAAGGAATCGACACGATCTCTTTTGCCACTCCGACAGCTAATTATCAAACTGGTTATTTAATATGGCTTCAGTATTTACTAATTAATTAGAAACCTAGAAAATTATTGCTTGAGGAATATTATTCCAAATAAGCAGTATAGAACTGTATTCAAGGTCAAAGAGCTTTCAGCTAATTATAAAAATTTCATTTCATATAAAGCGTTCCATATGAGAGACAAGATTACAATCCCATCGATCCACATTTTAATCTATAAGAAAGCAACACGGGAAATAATCTATATCTAAAGTGTGGAATCGGCGCTCCTCGAGACCCCGCAGGACTACCCCACTGTTGGAATACCACTAAAATTAAAACCTACAGTAAAGTTTAACTGTCTTTTCTTCGAGAGAAACAACAGGCTAAATAATTTTCTTGAATGTATTTCCAAAAATGTCAGGTTCAATAAATAATAGATAAGTAAAAAAAAAATCATTTTAAACCTTTAACGTTAAAATTCTTGCTCCGATCCCTGCAATGGGCACAGCGCAAACAGTTCATTTTACAGCATTAGGTTTAAACAAATAAAAAACTATGAGCTCGAACACTGCCTAGTGTTTAGAGTATCGGACTGGGGATCTGAGGGTTTCATCTTTGAAACGTTTACTTCGAAACACATATAGCATTTTTAGCTTTGGGTGCGTTATATAAGAATGACAATCAATCCCACCATTTGTTTAAGTGTAGACACTTTGAGGCGGCGGAGGCTGCAACTACTTACTATCACTCTTGTCCGTAGCTCAAAATTAGAGACGGCTATGCCTGAGCCATAGGCGTTTCATAACTGGCTGTTTAATCTATCGTGTGCATAAAGTGTCATTCAGGTGAACAAAGTTAGTACTTGGAAAATAAGGTTAAAATATGCCAGTTTACCTATACTTTTTTCTAACTGATTTGAGATTAACAGATCTTCGTTGAATAAAATGCAGCTATCATAAAAGATTGGGAAGACAAAATCCAACTCTGTTACAAGGATATATTAGTTGTCATACTTGTTCAACACATGGGGAGTGACATAGGAGGCTAGATCTGAACGTTGGTCCTCCTACGTCACTCCCCTGGATGCCCTAAGGATACCTTCGAAGTTTGGTGTATATAAATAGAATAGCATGGTGAACATATATGAACACCAGTTATGACATAGGGTTGAGATCCGCAGACCTATCCCTCGTGACACTCTAAGGGATCCTTAAGGGTGCACGCTAAGTTTGGTTGAAGGTAAATAACCTGTTTTAATGTTTTAAAAGATCTGGACGTGATCTTTTGGTTCGCAGCCCATTGTTTCTACACTTTGGAGCCACGTGTGTGCTGTATGAATGACGTTCAAATTATACTATTCGGTCAGACAAGAGTAGCCTGAGAGTTGGCGATGGGTACTATTGACTAGCTGCCTTCCATGTAATCTATCGCTTTAAAATTAGGGGCAGCTATACGCAAGTAGCTTTTAGTGTTATTTCGAGCGATAACTTTGAAACAAACGAAGATTTCTCAAAAAAGCGAAACTTTTGGTATGGATGTTCGTACAAGCTTTGTTTTTTAATTTGCTCATCTTTACATCGACAATAAATTTTAAGTTGTTTTTTTAACCTTTATGTAAGTTTGTAAATCATCCTGGATTTCTAAGGAATCGTTTTAAAAGCTATGCTCATTATGATATGATGTCAACAATAGAATTATCAGTTAAGGTTTAAAAATAATGATTTTAACTAATTGAAAATTATTTGGTATAAATATTCTGAAATAAAGGCAAAATTAAATGGAGAAAAAAAAACTAGAAAAACGAGACAGAAGATTTCTAAAATAATGTTAACATAAAAAAGTCTAAAAGAGTCGAGAATGTTCCGCGATAGGTTTCTATCCCGTAACCCTCAGATTGTTAGTCTAGTGTCAGCTTTAAGTTGGAAGTAGATATTTGGATCTAGTAAAATAATTAAAATTACCTCTATTTATAGATATTTTATATCCCCCCCCCCCAGTGGCACAGCGGTGTGTCTGCGGACTTGCAACGCTAGAAGCTGGCTTTCAAAACCCGTGGTGGGCAGAGCACAGATAGCCCATTGTGTGTCTTTGTGCTTAACTACAAACGAACTGTTTGTATTAATTCCAAATAATTATATTGGTTTATAGCGAGTTGTTGTTTGTTATTAAGCACAAAGCTACACAAAGGTATATCTGTGCTCTGCCTACCACGGGTATCGAAACCCGATTTCTAGCGGTATAAGTCCGCAGACATACCGCAGTGCCACTGGGGGGCATTTATAGCGAGAACATTGTTTTAGGAAATAATTTCAAATAGTACACTTAACAAACAACGAGATAAATATTTAAAAAATAATGAATGATGAACTCTTCTATATTTAGTTACAAAGTATAAGATACTTTGCATAATTTCAAATTCAAAAACAAATACATATAATAAATATTTTGTAAGCCCGGTATATTTAAAACTGCTGGACTATTTTTTATCTGTTAAAAAAAAAGACTGTTATAAAATGTATTATTGATCGAAGTTATATAGTTTATGCTCACGAGCAGCTTTCACACGGTTTCTCAACTGTGGCGTCATCTCGTAGCAAAGAAGAAAATCAAAGTTAAATTAGAAGAAGAAGATAAATTAAAATTCTCAATTTATGTAACAGCAAGCTGATTAACTAATAACTAAACATTATTAATATTTCTCAAAAAATATGAGATAAATTAAGTTATATAACCTAGAGAGCACTTATTAAAATTTTGTTTCTAAATGGTTAATGAAAAAGCTGTAGAGGAAATTCTTGAAATGCCATCCTATTAATGTGGAGGTACTCCATGTTCCCTATCTCTCTCTGTACGAAGCTGATAACTCTATCCGAGAACTATCTTCAGACTAGAAGCTGATAACTCTATCTGAGAACTAACTTCAGACTAGAAGCTGATAACTCTATCTGAGAACTACCTTCAGACTAGAAGCTGATAACTCTATCCGAGAACTACCTTCAGACTAGAAGCTGATAACTCTATCCGAGAACTACCTTCAGACTAGAAGCTGATAACTCTATCCGAGAACTACCTTCAAACTAGAAGCTGATAACTCTATCTGAGAACTACCTTCAGACTAGAAGCTGATAACTCTATCTGAGAACTACTTCAGACTAGAAGCTGATAACTCTATCTGAGAATTACCTTCAGACTAGAAGCTGATAACTCTATCTGAGAACTACCTTCAAACTAGAAGCTGATAACTCTATCTGAGCACTACCTTCAGACTAGAAGCTGATAACTCTATCCGAGAACTATCTTCAGACTAGATAAATGACAGGATACACAGTTCAAATAGAATCAAGTACAGTAATGCACTATGTGATTCTTCTCATGAAAAAAAATGACTTGGATTAAAATACAGCGTTATAATAATGCAACGATACGAAATCTTGCAATTATGGGCATTTTTTCGACAGGTGGAGCTTTAAATATTGACCTGAAATATAAAAATAATATAAGTTAATGGTTTTTCATGATTGAAAAAATAAATGTTTCTCACAGGGTTTGGCTCAGAATAAATCTATTTCAAGCCATTTTGTATCAAATGTGAATGTTTATACTGTCTTCTAGCGAAATACTACAAATTAATTCCATGTATAGCCGTTTTGTGTTGATTCCAAATAATTACACTGACTTCAAACGAATTAGTTAAGATTAATTCCATTTATAACCGCTTTATGTTGATTCCAAATGATTACATTGCCTTCTAGCGAAACATTTAATATTATTTCTATTTATAGCTGTTACGTATTAATTCCAAATTATTACACTGTCTTCCATCAAAACAATTCAGATTAATTCAACTTATAGCCCTACTGTAGAGTTCTGAAATTTGTTTCTGAAGTTAGCAGTCAACCTATATTAATTTTGTGTGGATATACAGAGGGTTGAGTACGTTATTTTAAAACGGGTTTCAGAGTATGGAAGTCAGGAAGTTACATGACAACGATATAAAGTTGCCGTGGGATGGCATATATCAAAACAACATTTGGATATTTCTATTTATGTAAATAAAATAACGACCTATATCTCAAAGATGTATCTTATTAACTCAACGGCTTTGTAATGAGCTTTGGTTTTACCTAAATGTACGTAGGAATTTCAACTAGACTAGTGAACTTGTGGGTTATCTATAGCTCCTTACGTAGCTGTAATAGAGAAATGTTGAGCAATTATAGATACATTCTGAATTTGTAGGACGTTCTTTTATTTATGTGAATAGAAATGTCTCGTTCCAATCTCTAGTTTACGTTCAACATTTAAGAATGATACATCTTAACATAACTTGGCGTTGAGCAGATAGTGTTATGCCACTCGAAATTGATCGCTTTTGGGAAGAGTACATAACAGCCTCTACCACGTAAAATATGCATGCACTCACATCATAAAGATGTGTCCAGATCAGCAATTTAGAATTTACAAAACGAGATATCTCGTGTACTTAATAGTACTGGAAAACACAGGAATATATAAATCAACATGGAGCACAAAGACCATCCAGAAAGAGACTTGCAACGAGTTGTACCCCAGCCACGGCAAATAAAGTGTGGTGTTCTGTAACAAGTGAGAATCCACTAACACAAAGATCAGTGGCAAAAGCCGCACATGTGCCCCAGGCAACAGTACGCAAAATAATCAAGAAAGATGTCCATCTGGTTACGTGTACACAAGTTACATCTACAACATATTCGTTCAATCGTCACATACCTCGAGAGCAGTGGAATAAAACGGGTATTCATGCTATTCCATACAAAGTCGTTGGACTCAACATAATAGATTTCTGTGCAATCGGACTGTTGAAAAACGCAATAGGAAACCGTTGTATTCGTACACTAGATAGCTTGTATAAAGTACGAAGAAGCGAGTAGTGGTGTGTTTTTGCCATGACAGTCTTACCACAGAGCTTTTTGCCATGGAAACTACATTGCAGGGTTATTGTTAATATGCATGGTCGTCAGATAAAGTATGACCGGACGTGACGACATGGACTGTAACGATGACTGCTGAGGATCGAAAATTGTTTTCATATATAACGTACATAACCTCTATATTCTAATTTAACATCCTTCAACCACGTTAAGTAGAACCATTAATTAACACTTCACCAGCTACGAAAAGAACCAAGAATTTTCTTAAGCCGTATCACAGCCCTTCTGTGGCTTCGGGCGAAATTATGAATCAACCAAACAAAACCTGAAATGCAACAGTCAAATTTAGAAAACAACACGTATGATTAATAATCAAATTAGATTTAGAATTTCTTAAATTTTGAGAGATAACATATCTTCACGAGTTTAGCAACGCTGAACAAATACAATAAGATTGTCTATTTGGAACCATTCGGTCGGGCTGGCGTTCCTTGTTATTGGGAATTAGTTTGTCATTACAAAGGTTTTCGAGATAAAGTGTTCGTGATGAAGTGATGGCGTATTTGAATACGCTTGAAGAGTTATTTCAGTACTCCAGAAAGGAGGTTATAAAGCGTTTTAATTGCTACTGATTTTTTTTTTCAATCCTAAACTTACAGCTATTTACAATAAAGTAACTAAGGTTATTATAATCGTTTGTTCTGTTTTGCCAGCAAACGAGTCATTAACTTTGTTCCTCAGCCATTAATTGGTTTCCATATAATGTTACTCATAACCGGATTGAAAGAGTTCGTTGATGGGAAACTTCCAATCTGTATAGTCGTGTTTATTAGTCATTAGCCAAAAATTAGGTGGTTGGGGGGAGGGCACTAAGTATATTTATATGTAAAAGCTAGCTTAATAATGTGCAAATTCATATTTAATTCAATGTAGTTGGAATACATTAGAATACCGTGCCTTTATGATTGGCAATATCACTGATTAACTGATTAACTGCTTATTTCTAGCTTACTGGTTGAACGCTATATATTGCTTCATTTAGGAATTTGGGATTATAACCTATACATTCTCTGGAGTTGTATGATAACTTTCACAGATTATTTGCCGTTCCTTGGACTTTTAGATAACTAAAAATTCAATGTCAAAATATTTATTAAAGTAACAAGAGGTCATGTGTATAATGTTACCATAAACGTTATCTAAGCAGTTAAGTTAATATTTACATCAAAATGTGTTTTTGTGTTTGTTTTAGAACAAGGCCACTTTGGACTATCTGCCGCGTCTACCACGAAGACTTAACCCCTGTATTTTAGCGTCATAAGTCCGTAAATTTACTGCTATCCCACCAGGGGGATTTGCATCAAAAGTTTATTTGTTTGTTGTGCCACTGGGGGGGGGGGGGCTTTACATAAAAAAGGAGAGACTGTGTTACAAACAGCAAAATCAATCCGGAAAACATATTTATAACACAAAACAAGTCTTAACGAAAAAGTTGCACAACAAAACAAAGTCACCGGGGCAGAGATTATAACGTGGGGACCCACCTCTGCAGCCATTTCTAAAAACCAGAACACGTCTTATACCCCACATTATATCCTGTGCTCTGGTGGCTCTGTTTTGTTACGCGGTGTTTTTGTTTAAGGCTTGTTTTATATGTGGTGTGTGAGTGTGTATAGTATCGAAACTAATCCAACTGCAAATTACTTGCATGAGTGCGAAAAGTCAGAATCATATAACAAAGAAAAAAATATCATTATGAATACACGAAGTCTGGCATCTCCATCAAACCAAACATGCTCGCCCTTTCAGCCGCGGTGGCGTTATAATGTGACGGTCAATCCCACTATCCGTTGGTAAAAGAGTAGCCCAAGAGTTGGCGGTGGGTGGTGATGACTAGCTGCCTTCCCTCTAGTCTTACACTGCTAAATTAGGGACAGCTGGCGCAGATAGCTCTCGTGTAACTTTGCGCGAAATTCAGAACAAACAAATAATGAATACATGAAACGACCGTGAACTCCTGAAAATCTTTCGAAGTTCTTATTTGCTCAACGTTTCGGCTTTACGTCTTTATTGGGAGCATACTTTTGAGTTATAAGAGTTCATTGCAGGAACTTTATGCCCCTTATGAGTTCGTAGATCCAATAAAAAGAAAACCTTCGTAAGATTCTCTGGAGTTCATGCGGTCGTATCATCTATACATAATTATTTGCACTATACTCCAGTAAGCATTATATAATTTAAAATTATAAGTCGTATCTGGTTACTCGAACTCTCATTTCTTAATAAATTCTGAATTTCCACTGTTATCTGTTGTTTTTTTGTGTTTTTTGTAGGCTTTCTGGGGGGAAGGAATGCCCCCAACATCTTTGGTCGATATTTCTGTAGTTATCTTTCCCTGAAACTATACCTTTTGATTTTTTTCTTTTACAAATATTATAACCTAATTATATTTTATGTATGGTTGTATTTATATTTATGTTAATTTATAACCTAATTATATTTTATGTATGGTTGTATTTGTATTTATGTTAATTTATAACCTAAGATAATTGGTTAGATAATATATATCTATTTCAGGGTGTAATTACATACATCATATATTGCTAACTTAGCCAATTTTTAGCATTTGTCCTCCTCCAGTGACACAGCAATATGTCTGCGGACTTACAACGCTAAAAACCGGGTTTCGATACCCATGGTGGATAGAGCACAGATAGCCCATTGTGTAGCTTTCTGTTTAATTACAAACAAACAAATCTTAGTATTTCTACATCGGCTTGTCTACTCCATCAAACCAAGGTAAGTTCTGATTTCCTTAAATTCCCAATCTGCTGTACTATTGTTTCTGAAAACTGGTTCTTTGCTTAACAAAAGTTTTAGATAAAACGAGAACATTATTAAAATTTTACATGTTTTGTTCTAATGAATATACTAATACATTCCTTAGAATCTTGGATGAGTAAAAGATTAATCCTTACATTTCGGTTTTCATCTATGGAAACCAGGTGTGACCTAGTAATTATCGTGCACGGACTCTGAATCCAGGAGATGATGGCTCGCATCCTGTTGCTGCAAGACCGCATTTTAAACCCATGGGCCACTTTAGCAATAACGGTCAAATTCCATTATCCGATCGGACAACAGTAGCCAAAACGTTGGCGGTGAGTGCTGTTGGCTAGCTGTCTTCCTTCTAGTATATCAGTTCGAAATTAGGGTTAACTATGTATAGCTAACCCTTTTGCAGCTATTGACGAAAATGGTAAATAACCTTCGTTTACTGCTGTGGAGAAACATTTAACCATTTGTTTAATAAAAAAGAACTTAACGATAGATCAGTCGTTAAAATTTGATTTCTAAACATCCATTATATATATAACCATAAGAAAACCAAAGCAAACCGTCCAATCAGTTATCTTGCTGAAAACGAGGTTAAACACATACACACGGCTCTAATGCATTGTTCTTTAAAATATTAAACGGCTCTGGATTTGTTTTGATTTATAGAGATAACGCCTACATATCTATTTAACCACACTTGTTCTGTAATTTATAATCAGAAGACCAGTCATAGAAAAGACACGATATTTCGTAGAGTTCTAGATCACTACGCTTTAGACAGTAATATATCAATCCAAGACGAGGCAAATTAATTAATACCATTTTAAAACTAATATATTAAGCAAAAACAATATTTCTAACGGCCAATTACAACTTTATTTTTTTTTTCAAAATGCTTCATTAATGGGCAGGTGTAATTAACCTATTAAGCTTATAATCTTCACGGAAGTAAACAAGTCTGCGGACTTACAAAGCTAGAAACCGGGTTTCGATACCCGTGGTGGGTAGGACACAGATAGCCCATTGTGTAGCTTTGTGCTAAACTGCAAACAAACAAACATGTTTTCCTTAAATTCCCAATCTGCTGTACTATTGTTTCTGAAAACTGGTTCTTTGTTTAACAAAAGTTTTAGATAAAATGAGAAAATTATTAAAATTTTACATGTTTTGTTCTAATGAATATACTATTGCTACTTTTGAGCTCTCATTCCTTTGGTTTGGGAAGTGATAACTGGTAATTAAACAGCTTTCCTTTGGTTTGTGAAGTGATAACTGGTAATTAAACAGCTTTCCTTTGGTTTGTGAAGTGATAACTGGTAATTAAACAGCTTTCCTTTGTTTGTGAAGTGATAACTGGTAAATAACAGCTTTCTTTTGGTTTGTAAAGTGATAACTGGTAATTAAACAGCTTTCCTTTGGTTTGTGAAATGATAACTGGTAATTAAACATCATTCCTTTGGTTTGTGAAGTGATAACTGGTAATTAAACATCATTCCTTTGGTTTGTGAAATGATAACTGGTAATTAAACATCATTCCTTTGGTTTGTAAAATGATAACTGGTAATTAAACAGCTTTCCTTTGGTTTGTGAAATGCTAACTGGTAATTAAACAGCTTTTCTTTATTTGTGAACTGATAACTGGTAATTAAACATCTTTCCTTTGGTTTGTGAAATTATAACTAGTAATTAAACAGCTTTCCTTTGGTTTATAAAGTGATAACTGGTAATTAAACAGCTTTCCTTTGTTTGTTAAGTGATAACTGGTAATTAAACAGCTTTCCTTTGGTTTGTAAAGTGATAACTAGTAATTAAACAGCTTTCCTTTGTTTGTTAAGTGATAACTGGTAATTAAACAGCTTTCCTTTGGTTTATAAAGTGATAACTGGTAATTAAACAGCTTTCCTTTGGTTTATAAAGTGATAACTGGTAATTAAACAGCTTTCCTTTGTTTGTTAAGTGATAACTGGTAATTAAACAGCTTTCCTTTGGTTTGTGAAATTATAACTAGTAATTAAACAGCTTTCCAATAACATTTGTAGTTCATTTAAATTTCTAATATGTCCATTAATGTCTGCCAGTGTGTGCATAGAAATTCATGCCACCAATTTCATGGAATTCAATTATTCCGAAACGAGCAGTTGAGGGGGGGTGTATGGGGTCGCTACACCATACGATTAGAATTAAATCTATATCTATCCGTTTCTAAAGGAAACTGGTAATCTACAACTGTATTTGACGTGCTTAATAAAAGCTATTTAAGGAAGTAAAATCACATAAAAAGTACATGTTAATGTACTGCAAATCGCTTAATGTTAGTAAACACTATTTAATGACTTATAATGGGGCAGTTCGTAATACCAAATAGATATATTAAAATGTTTCCGAAATGCATACGTTGCCATCAACAGTGTTAAGTATACACTGTACATTTATTTATGAACGAAAGACGGTATTGACAGAACCAACTTCATAATGGAATTAAACAATAGTACATTCACTCTCTCTATATATATATATATATATATCTGGACCAGCACCTGTATCAAATCCTGGAAGTCTGTATAGTTTTGTCATTGACAATACAGTTTTGGTGAATATTGTTTCGTCACAAAGTAAGGTCAGTATTGAAACTCACTCACACTGAACGACCACATACATATTTAATTAAGGTTTTAAAACATCTTTCGCGGCAGAAAAAAAAAAAGGCAATCCAAAAGCAAAAAAAGAGTGAATGCTCAATAGCCACGGCTGTAATTAGATCTCAAATTGGTCTAGAGATAACGGAGCTATTATCTAAAAGTTTGCAATTCATAAACAAACAAACTCAGGGTCATTCTATGACCACCTATGCAACCTTGTTATTACATTTTCCAAAATATTTAAATTTTAAGTTATATTATCATGTTCCACAAGATAAAATTATCGATGTATATTTTATATTTGAAATAGACATGATTGTTACGGGCCGACTATCAGGTCTCACTACTAACATGAACGACGTGCAGGGTCTTTATCAGGTCTCACTGCTAACATCAACGACGAACAAGGTGAACCTGCAACACTAAGATACAGAGTAAAATCTTTTTTTTTTTTACGTTTTGGGGAATACATAAATCACAACAATCTGATCTTAGCAAAAATACATCAAAGCATTGTTAACGGTTGCTTGACGGTTAAGTAGTTACCTGTCCGTTAGATATCATACATCCGGTTAGTTTGATAACCTGCTGGAATTAATAAAAGCGCATCGGGCAGCATAATGATAATGTAATACACGATGAATATGTGTGTATTTTTTATTTCTATGCTATTATATCTATAGATTGATTCAGTTATAAATCTTTTAAAAGTATAGTAACAATGTGATTGCAATGTTATAGTTGGTTTAATCTAATCAAATGTTTCAAAAGTATTTTTATAGTGTAATTACAATGTATTAGCTGGTTTAATTTAATGACGAATGTTGCAAAAGTATATTAATAGTGTAATTACACTATATTAGTTGTCTTAACTTAATCAAGAATATTGTAAAATATAGTAATAATGTTATTACAATGTATTAGCTTGTTTAATTTAATCATGAATATAGTAAAAGTATAGTAACAATGTTGTTACAATGTATTAGTTGGTTTAACTTAATCATGAATATTGCAAAAGTATATTTTGCTTGTTTAATTTAATGATTAATGTTGCGAAAGTATAGTAATAATGTTATTATAGTGTATTAGTTGGTTTAAAACCTAATCACGAATATTGTAAAAGTAGAGTAAAAATGGGGTTATAGTGTATAAATAGATTTAATATAATCACGAATGTTGCGAAAGTATAGTAATAATGTTATTACAATGTATCAGCTGGTGTAATTCCATTACAGATGTTACAGTAACATAGTGATAGCATAACTATAAGCGATGTACGTCCTCAAACTTACCACTGCGTCACTAGATACTTGATTTGTTTGTAATTAAGCATAAAACTACACAATGGGCTATGTATGCTCTACCCACCACGGGTAAGTCCGCAGACATACTGATGTGTCACTGGGGGAGGGGGCACATGTAGTTGAAAAGTTGTTTTGTTTATATTACAACTAGTTTGAACTTTTATGGTACTTCTGGGAAGTCTCAGTTGTAGTTAGTTTGTTACAAGACAATTTGTATTAGTTTGTTACAGGACAGTTTTTATTAGTTTGTTACAGAACAGTTTTTACTAATAAAAACTGTCCTGTAACAAACTAATAAAACTGTCCTGTAACAAACTAATTTGTAACAGGACAGTTTTTATTAGTTTGTTACAGGACAGTTTTATTAGGTTATTACAGGACAGTTTTTTATTAGTTTGTTACAGGACAGTTTTATTAGTTTATTACAGGATAGTTTTTATTAGTTTGTAACAGGACAGTTTTTATTCGCTGCTCGTACTATCTATATAACGGATCCTATGACACACATTTTCATACAATTTTTTTGTACAACCTTATTTTAACAAATATATATTTACGAATGCTTTTAAAACATCCTTGTAATTGAAGAGACAACGTCTTGGGAAAAATAAATAAGAAAGTGAGCAAAATCATACCTCGTGCAAAAAAAAAATGATATTACTAATATCGTGCGACGGAACTGTATCCAGTTTCAATTTGTTTGTTTGATTGTGACAGAATTTCGCACAACGTTACACAAGTGCTATCAGCGCATAGCCGTACCACATTTTGAAGCAATAGTGTACAGGTAAACAGCTAGGCAACAACACCCACTGATAGCTGGTGTATTATTCTTATCTGACTGAATAACAGGGTTTGACCGTCTCCCTTAGAGCACACCCACGGCACCCAAACTGTGAAGAATGTTTCTGCGTCTACGCATTCACAGTCTGGGCATGCTAGCCACTAGATCACTCCCAGCATTTCCTGTTCTAACCTTGTAATATAATATTAATAGTGATAGGCATCTTTCTGTCTTATAAAACAATAGATATTTGCGCCAGTAAAAGAGTTTCACTCGTGTTGACACAACCGGGTGTGACTGAATAATCGAATTCGAGAACAGCATGTTCGCTGACATCTGTCAAGTGTGTATATAATAATATAACATGTATATTTTATAAATACATAAATAAGTAGCAAAACCAAATTTAAATGAAAAAAAAGAACTGCTAGCAACCTGAAAAGATTTCATTAAGTGTTAAAATATAACAATGTGGGGCAACATCTCAGATGGAAACATCAAACATTGTTTTGAGTGTTTTACCTATACTCGTGGCAAATTATAATCATTGTTATAATCACAGTGTTGGACTGAAACGTGGTTTTAAGGCAAAATCAATGTTCTGTAAAGTAGGAGATATAGTGAGTTTAGCTAAATAAAAAAAAATTGTATGTTTCTTTAAAATATTATCAGCTCAGTTCTACCAAAGAAATGTTTATGATATTGCATGAGTTATTAATTTGCTTATTTTTGAGTATCGCATTGATATATCTAAAGGTAATGAATCAATTTGAATTTTATCACTTCAAAAAACTTTAAAGATGCATGGTCGTGGCCAACATAAAGAATGGTTCACCTAATTTGTCGACTATCCTTTAATATTTAATAAGTGACTAAAATTTGTCCCATATGTTAGTAAATTTTGTTTTAATGTCACCCAGTTACCAAGCCAAACATATGGCAACAGACAACTTAAACCTAAGCGTTTCTTCCGAGGTTTTTATATACTCTTCAATCAATTATCCTGTTCTTGGAATAACTACTTTTACTATCAGTTCTCCTGCCATCGTACATTCCCTATCAGTTCCCCTGTCATCAGAAAGGTTACTTATCAGTTCTCCTCTCACCATACGCTCCTTATCAGTTTTCTTGTCATCATACGCTCCCTAACAGTTCTCCTGTCATCATATTCCCTCCGAACAGTGACTTTGACACGATATAGACATACATTATGCCAATACAATCAACTACAAAATTCAAATTATGTGTGTGTGTTTGTATCATATTATAAGTGATGAAGTATTAGTTCTAGTTGTTTTACCCAGTAACGTAAGTGGAATCTTATTCCATGACAGTACTTTAACCACACGATTAACTCAATATATTCTCTGTAAAGAACAATGGAGACTATTTAATTTTCCTTTGAACTCGTTAACTATACACCAGATTAACATACTCATATACCGATATACGTACATGCAGCACCTGCGTGTTTCTGTGAAAAGTGGCAGGTCGTACAATAAGAGAAGCCATCATAGTGTAATTCAACAAATCATTCCATGTGCTTATCTATAGGTATGTATAAGAAAACAAAACAATAAGTATAGTAGATTTAATATAATATGTATGGTAATAGTACATATTACACAATATGAATGGTAATAGTACGTGTGACACAATATGTATAGTAATGATACATGTAACACAATATGTATGGTAATAGTACATATTACATGATATGAATGGTAATATTACATGTGACACAATATGTATGATAATAATACATGTGACACAATATGAATGGTAATAGTACGTGTGACACAATATGTATAGTAATGGTACATGTAACACAATATGTATGGTAATAGTACATATTACATAATATGAATGGTAATATTACGTGTGACACAATATGTATGATAATAATACATGTGACACAATATGTATATTAATAGTACGTGTGACACAATATGAATGGTAATAGTACATATAACATAATATGTATGGTAATAACACATATAACACAATATGAATGGTAATAGTACGTGTGACAAAATATGTATGTTAATATTACATTTAACACAATTTGTGTGGTAATAGAACATGTAACACGATACGTATGGTAACAAGCCGTATAACACATGCACACAATAAGTACAGCGAAGACATTATACAAAAAGACAAAGATCGCGAATAACACCTAACTTAATCCACGTTTCGACTCAACCGACAGCACAATAAAGCTACTGAGATGCTATTGTTAAAAGTGGGGGTACTCGAATGATGAAAAAAATGCATTCTAATCACTACAAGTAAGGTAGTTTGACAGTATACTTAATTAGCTTTGGGTATTACTGCATATCTTTTTAGATCTATGGGGATAGCTTGCTTTGACTAGAAGTTAATATTAATGATGTCACCGAGCTTGATTTTGACAAGCTTCAATGCAGAGAAAAAGCGCTCGCAAAAGCAAGATATGACTAGCAGGATTAGAAACAAGCGATCAGGAGGGAGCTCAAGTTTAGACATTCTTTGTATATGAGCCTCTCCTTTAACCACATTCATGTAAAGCTGATGAATTTATTTTGGTTGCAGGACTTCTGCACTGATCTAGCAAAGAGCTTGTGTTCAGAAACCAAATGTTTCACAAATGACGTCACCGACATAGAAGGCGACCAAGGTTTGCTTCATGGGATTATTTCAACATTCGGAGATTCTAAACAATGTATGTGTATCGAGAGCACTCAACTCCAAACCCAGAATTTAAAAACTAAAATAAAATGTGGCTCGGTTATGACATTTCCCAGTTAACGTGACTTTAGTTTTAAAATGTAAATCCAATATTCAGAAAGCATTTCTAGTGGGACGTTGTGAGTAAGTAGCATCAATACTGACTGATCTTGCAAAATATTGGTCACAAGTTTTCTCATTTCTCATGATTTATGGTGTAGAAACTAACACTTAAACTTGGACCAAAATGTTTGGCGGCGGGGGGTCAGGTCCCCAGAC
>NW_013665928.1:116179-125650 GCF_000517525.1 Limulus polyphemus
ACTTTGATGGCCACTTCTAGTTAAAAGCTAAAATTGTGCTTTATTAGCTATCATGGCTCACTTGTAATATAAAAATTTGAAACTGCAGTTTTTGTTTAGATTTTCTAAACTCTCTTAGAAACCTAAAACTGAAGAATAATCTCAGTATTAGGCCCATCTAAATGGTGGAATTCAATATTTGTTTACATAGTTTATTGTAGATTATCACTTCTTTTTGGTATATATATAGACCAGTCACCAGTCGCTTTATAAATTGTGCAAATCAAACAATCTTACATGAGTATTGAAATGAAACCTTTACCATTCCTTTCCAAGTAACGTTCAAATGGTGGAAACTTTGTGAGATAGGGATCATAGTGAGCAGGGTCACAACGTTATCTTGAGTAATTGAATCATGGTTGTTATTATGTTACATTATAAGAAAAGAATCATGACTTTCAGGAAATGCAACGCTGAAACCTATTTCAGACCCGATACAACCACTGATTTTTCCACCCATGCAAGGGTTACCAGTACTTACAGAGGGGGCAAGGACGTTTTTGAAAATTTACTGGATCTCCATCTAGCACGGCACTTTTTTAATCAAATGATTGGTTGAACATGTCACTTGTGGAATTAGCAGAAGATGTATTAGCAGGCAAAAATCTCAAAATGCTTGGAATTTGGGACGATAGATACATAAGAAGTATGTGAAAACAAACAACACCAACAGTAGCTTAGGAATAGGCTTAGTTCGAGGTTCCAGGATACAAATGAAACAGTATTTCCATGGAGATATAGATAAGCCCCCTCCAGCAATTTTCTTCATAATCTCTCTTTTTTTCTCTCTCTAGTAAATGTGTAGGTGAATGAACACAAGTGATTTGTCGTAATGGTTTGTGCCAGCCCATACCATGCTGACTTTGAAATGCTTCTAGATTAAGCGCAAAGTGCTAAAAACTCGTATTTGTCTAGTGGACAGTGTTACAGTGTAACGCATGTGACATACGATGTTGTCAATCAAGTAGTTCGACACGTTAAGTCGTACTGCTGAGCTAGAGTTGGCGAGTTGTTTGTACATGGGATCTGTGTAGTCAATAGCGATTCATTCTGAAGGGCATGATTACGTTTACCATGTCAGAAAAATAGCCTTTCTCTTCAGCGTCATGAAGGCGGTCTAAAGCCTGAAGTGAAACTATTAATCAGCTTTATGTGTACGTAAAGTAATAGTCAACCAGTTCATGGCTCCAGGTCATTTTACCCTAAAAACAGCTAAATCGCTTCATCATTAAGTCCTTTAAGATTCCACCAGGAATCAGTCGTATAGCGTCTTTTTTTTTTTTAGATCACTTTCCTAATAATCTCGTGTTTGATTTAGGAAGGAGCTCCGTGATAAATTCTAAACACTAGTGGTATCATCACATCAGCTTCTATCTCAACAGCATCCATGTCCCTGAAAATCAGCAGTACTCGAAAACAGTTCCTAAACTGTAGCTTAGTCTATTTTCAGGCATTAGTTTTTACTGCATGATTTAAAAGTTCCTGTAGAAATTAATAATTTGTGTTTCTGATTTGACCCAGGATCAGCCGTAAACAAATTAGGTCGCTTACTTGGGTCTCTACTGAGCTACAAATGTGATCCAGGTAAACTTTTTGCTTTAAGCGTCACATTCAAGCATTCGCGTTAGTATTTTGTCCTGAACTCTGAACAACTCCAAAACGTTCTCGGTACGTTAGTTCAAACACTTCAGGGTTTTTGTCCCTCTTATTGTGCTTTAAAATAAAATAGGCTGAAATACTATACACACAAGGACCAAAATGTTTAGAGATCATGAACAGCCTTGACTACTTACTTATCCCATATTATACACTATAGCCACCTTCATAAGCTTGCGCCCAACTGTGGTCATCACTGTATTCTATTTTTAACGTTACAGTATCATGGTGAATCTTAGGACACGTACTGTGTAGTTTTCTTATTTTTATCCATTTCATTCACGGAATATTGACCTTTGCTAAGTTAGAATATTTGTGTGAACTTAGATGTAGAATATACAGAAGTTTTTTTGTGTGTGATATCTCACTCTTTGATATATACAGAGTTAGAATCCGACAGGTGTCTCTTTTCTATCATTGAATTTATTTATTTTTTATGAGCCTGATCTCAAACCGACTATTGACAGCTGCTAAGTCGATACTTTTTAGGAGGTAATGATAAAAAAATGCTTAATATTTTTTTATTAATGTACATGGTCTCAAAACTATTCCTATCAAACATGAAACAAAAACAAAACTGGGTGACGGTACCCTAGAACAATCCTAGACATGATGGTATTGATTTAAACTAAAATTATTTGATACTCCTGGATTATCCACTTCTTATTCCTAGTGTACCGAAACCCAACGAGTCAGATAAGACCTTTACATGAATTACATCATCAAGCCAACTTCTTATACATCAGCACTGACCAAATAAATTACATTGCCAATGCGATAGGCAAACCATGCCTCAGCTATTCTTACCACCAGGAAATATCCAAGATGGATACACCACTTTGTAACATAGACAAGATCAGTGAGGAGCGCCATCTAGAGAACAGACATACTACTCGCCAAAACTCGCTTATGTCATGCTTATATCCTGTTCCTATGTGCATGTATATTTATCTCAAACAGATGAAAATTTATAACGAACTACAATGTAATGATCTGAAGCAACTATCTTTTGGCCCATCCTGTAAGATTTTTACAAAAGTTCGATAAGTTAACTCTGGTACATTATTTATATCCAACATCCTGTTCGCTGTCTGGGCGAAGATCACATTATATATATCCAACATCCTGCTCGCTGTCTGGGCGAAGATCACATTATTTATACCCAATATCCTGTTCGCTGTCTGGGCAAAGATCACATTATTTATACCCAACATCATGTTCGCTGTCTGGACGAAGATCACATTATTTATATCCAACATCATGTTCGTTGTCTGGACGAAGATCATATTATTTATATCCAACATCATGTTCGTTGTCTGGGCGAAGATCACATTATTTATACCCAATATCCTGTTCGCTGTCTGGGCAAAGATCACATTATTTATACCCAACATCCTGTTCGCTGTCTGGACGAAGATCACATTATTTATATCCAACATCATGTTCGTTGTCTGGGCGAAGATCACATTATTTGTATCCAGCATCCTGTTCGCTGTCTGGACGAAGATCACATTATTTATATCCAACATCATGTTCGTTGTCTGGGCGAAGATCACATTATTTGTATCCAGCATCCTGTTCGCTGTCTGGGCGAAGCTCACATTTTTCAGATATCTTAATTAAACGCCTATATTTACCTATTTAGATAAGTATTCAAAGTACAGAACTTACTCGAAAGACAAATATATAATTTGGCAAATCTATCATAGTCCAACACGATTCACGTATAACAATCCTAAACACATTATTTTTGTTTCCCCTTCCCCTCATTAAAAAAAGGACTGTCACAGCCAAGTGGTTAAGACACTTGGCTTGCAATCTGTGGCTAGCGAGTTTGAATCTTCTAATGGTCAATCCTACTATTCGTTGGTAATGAGTATCCCGAGAGTTTGTGGTGAGTGATGTTGACCAGCTACTTTCTCTTATCACTTGTAATTTAGAGACGGCCAGCGCGAAATTTAACAAACAATCGATTTTTAAAAAACTCATCACAACAACTGAACAAAGCAGAGTTATAGCCATGCTGATTTTGAAGGGCAACTTTAATTTTCTGAACCAACTGTTTAATTATAACTGTTTGATTTTTTTTTTAGTTATGGTAATTTGAAATAATATCATCTTACTCCTGCTATAGCTTACAATAATATCATCTTACTCCTGCCATAACTTACAATCGACATGTTCTTCGAATGATAAATAAAAAAAAATGGAATTACCATCTTGCCAACTGAATGCAGAAAGAGTTTTGTCTCACCTGGGGCTATGCCTTAATAACGGAAAAGTTCTTCTATAACTTAATGGTGTATGGTAATAAGAGTGCTCTGTAAAGATCAAAGATGCAGATTTCACAAGGAACTGCGTGTTATGACCTAAACATCAATAATTGCATGTCAAAAGCTGATTATCTCGCTTTCTTTATTGTAATGTAATGCTTTTAAAGGTAATTACACTGGTCTTTAGGTAACAGTGACTTAACGATCCAACTATGGTGTAAACCATTCCTAATGAAGTCGGACGAAACATTTGTGTTAATTTACGGAAATTATCGGTTTGCATTTCATTAAGGTCGAACGTTAATGCAATGTATTGTTCGTTTTTTTTTTATAACTACTGTAATCACACATACCTAATGTTCTACGTTTTATTTAGAAGAAAATTTCACGAGACACCAGTTTGCTGATAATCGAAATTCGCAGTAATTACTTTTCTCAAAGTTATCACACAGGCATAATTCAAACTTCTATAATTTTACTTATGTAACGTGCACGTGCTGGTCTTTAACCCGAATGAGGCTAATGCAACCGGAACCTTGTTTATAGGTTCGTGCATAAAATGTATTAATCGATAACATACTACTGAAATTAATATAGAACACGCGCAAGATCTAGTTTTAGTCGCACGTGCACACACTGACAGTCATTAAACTAAGCTTTAATTCATTTGCTTACTTTTGTAAAAATTGAATACATTTTGAGTTAGGTGTTAACTGAAATTTAAAAATGCTATAAAATTTTGTAAGACAGTAAAAAAAATGGTACCATAAGCGCGTCCCTTGTTTTGTATCAAATGATTAAAAAAGACAACCCCAATTTTATTTGATATGACCCACAAAAGTACTCCTCACCTAATTTTTATTTTAAGTAATTAAAAAAGAATATACACCGTCAAGTTTACTTGAAATTTTCCACAAATGTATTCCTCAAAGTGAGAAAGATAGCATCCCTCATTAAAAAACAAAATCACCAACAACAAAGTATCTAATTATTAATAAATATTCTAATTACTGATGTAATATTTTAAACATTTTATTCATTCAAGTTGCCCCCCCCCCCCTCACAGTGGCACAGCGATAAGTCTGCGGACTTACAACTAGAATTTTGTTTGCTTGTTTGAAGTTAAGCACAAAGCTACACAATGGGCTATCTGTGCTCTGCCCACCACGGGTATCGAAACCCGGTTTCTAGTTGTAATGTATGAGTTGTTTTAACGCTGCAAAGTCATATAGGACGTTTATTTGTAGGCTTAACTTTATTTACAAACATTTTGTTTCAGGAATCATTCTATAGATACGTAAGCTTTATATGAAGCCACTTGGAAATTTATTTCTTGTTAGCCTCATTTCAAACATTACTATTTTTCTAACTTATTACTTCAATTCTTTCACTGTTATCATCTTTAAAATAAGAAGTATCTGTTTCTATCTTCTGTAATACAGTCATGTTTTCTTAGTTTATTTTTTCCTCTTATTTTTTGCTAGTGGTTTCTCTAATGATTTGAATGTTTTGTAATTTTTTGACATTCCTCAGTATTTTAGTGCCAACAAATTCTATGAAATACTTAAAAAATTATCTGTCTATTTGCTACTTTTTAGCGAAAAGTTATACAACGTATCATCTGTGTTCTGCCAACCGCAGGTATCAAAACCAGGCTTTTAGCGTTACAACACCTCAGGCTTACCACTCAGCCACCGGAGGAGAGAAGGAGAAATCTTGATCTGGTTGCTGGAGGAGAGAGGGAGAAATCTTAATCTGGTTACCGGAGGAGAGAGGGAGAAATCTTAATCTGGTTACCGGAGGAGAGATGGAGAAATCTTAATCTGGTTGCCGAAGGAGAGAGGGAGAAATTTCAATCTGGTTACCGGGGGAGAAAGGGAGAAATCTTAATCTGGTTACCGGAGGAGAGAGGGAGAAATCTTAATCTGGTTACCGGGGGAGAAAGGGAGAAATCTTAATCTGGTTGCCTGAGGAGAGAGGGAGAAATTTCAATCTGGTTACCGGGGGAGAGAGGTAGAAATCTTAATCTGGTTAGCGGAGGAGAAAGGTAGAAATCTTAATCTGGTTAGCGGAGGAGAGAGGTAGAAATCTTAATCTGGTTAGCGGAGGAGAGAGGTAGAAATCTTAATCTGGTTACCAGAGGAGAGATTGAGAAATCTTAATTTGGTTCGTCATATCTATGAAATACAGAAGTTTAGTAACTTTTGTTTTTACATTTTTAAAAATTTCCATTTTTATAAGTGTATTTTCCGCTATGGTTTGTTTGTTTGTAATTAAGTTTGCAGACATACCGCTGTGCCACTGGGGGGCATAAACGACTTGTTTCTTTGTAGTTAAGCACAAAGCTACACAGTGGGCTATCTGTGCTCTGTCCACCATGGGTATCGAAACCCGGATTCTAGCATTGTACGTCTGCAGACATACCGCTGTGCCACTAGAGGGCTTTCCGCTATGGTAAATTTCTCTTCAATATTTTTAACAAATTAGTTCCCTTGTAGCTCAGGATTATTTTCTTCATCTCCATTTCAAGAAAAAAATAGTTACTTTTCAGTTTTAATTCAGTGACTTTTTCTTTTCATCAAAAGTCTGTGCACAACGGTCATTTTTCTCTTTAATCTACCAAGCATGGGTTTTACTAGCAGTTGAAAAGATTTACTGGTTTTCATCAAAAGTCTGTGCACAACGGTCATTTTTCTCTTTAATCTACCAAGCATGGGTTTTACTAGCAGTTGAAAAGATTTACTGGTTTTCATCAAAAGTCTGTGCACAACGGTCATTTTTCTCTTTAATCTACCAAGCATGGGTTTTACTAGCAGTTGAAAAAATTTACTGGTTATGATTTTGTGAGAGTTTTGATAGAAGATTTTCAACCAGAAAGGGAGAAATCTTAATCTGGTTAGCGGAGGAGAAAGATAAATAAAACCCAAGATATTTTTCTGGATTACCTCAGAATTCTTACTCTTCTTTCATTTCTTTTTGTTTACAATATTTGTTGGTGTTATATTTTTTTGTGTTTTTTTTTGCGCAAATGTTAATATATATATATATATTTCTATGAAAATCCACAATTATTTTTTAATTATTCTTAAACTTTTGTCCTTGTTTTATTTTTACACACATCAGTCTAATGTGTTCAATTTGTTCACAAATCCAGAGGATGGCTTTCTTTCGTGTCTTTTCCTGTTCCTGTTTCCTTTCTTTTCTGCACAAACATTCACACTTTCGTTTTTGTTAAATACTTACCTTCCGTTTCTTTCTGAGATAGTTTCTGTTCTAATGGTACAAGCATACATCTCTAGTTCCAGGGATATTCACTCAAATTATGGCAAAAGAAAACAAGCAAAAGAAAGTTGCTGTACCAGTAGGAACATGATTTTCTTACATTTCGTTTGTTGGTAGACAAGAATGAATTATTTCCGAATAATAAACTAAATACCCCTTCTGTTAAAGTTGCAAATAAAGTTTTTCTACATCCTGAAAGTATAAAATATGTAACTTTTCTGAGGTGTAAGATGCTATTAAATACTATAAACAAGTATCTCCAAAAGACATTAAATATGAGTTATCAATTTTCTCTTCGATGTTTTTAATTTGTATTATTCACATGTATTACCACATGTCAATGTTAATAGTACAAAAAGTTAAAAAGACATATACTGTATGAAATTAACCAATGTAAACAACAGCAAGTATGAAATGTCCAGGTTTTAATTGATATGGTACTGAGCTTTTCTTAAAATTTAGTTTATAACTTATACAAAACAGCCTTGTAGTTTTTACCATTATGATATTTTTCTAAAATTTCACAACATTGTAAGTCCATAAACTTAACGCTAACCCAACGGAGGAGTTGTAGTTATCAATGTGTTTTTTAGAAAATGTGTTCAATCGAACAAGTGCAATTTTATATTAGAAAGGTCAACATTCGCAAACAATACGTTTCCTCCCATCCACCTTATTCGTTGACATCTTCAGGATCACTGGCAGTTCTACAGAAGAGCTAGGGGAGTTATAGCCCCCCCAAAATTATGCTAAGTCCTCCCCAAACTTCTCACGACAACACTTACAAGCTTGCTATTTTACAGTAATAAGTAAAAGAGTATTAACATCCAAATATGAATTATCCCATAGATCAGCAGGATCAACTTATTTAAACACCCGCCTGGAGAATGGAATGACTCAACCTAATCTGGACATACTTCCTACATTCCCTTAAACTACCACTGGGGGATGTCTCCAGACTGCCTCTTTCAAATCTCAAGGTATAGAACCGTGTCTGTTTAGAATACAGTGGATTTCAAGAAAGAATGGTATTTAAGGTAGCTGGAGGAAGAGGGTATAAACTGTAATATATATATAATTTAGAAGGGTTATACACTTTACACAGTATCAACTTGAATCTTTTTGTCAGAAAAAGGTATAAGTGGGACCTTATAATACAAAGAACGATTAATTTCTGCGTAAATAGGCTTGTTAAGAATAACGAAAACCTTACAAGTAATATTTGGGCAAATAAGACCTATTCTTAGACACGGTATGAATCAAAGCGTTATTAATAAGAAACTTTTGTAACATTTACGTATGTAGACATTGTCTCTAGGTTCAAAACGTCCTCTTATATACAATGAGATTTTCTTTTAGCTTTAGCCCGTGTAAAATTGCAACAGAGTTACAAGTCTCATACTTGTCTGCTTCAGTTTGTAAGGTATCTTTGTGCAAAGTTTCATCTGGTTTATTCAAAATAGAAAGGAAGAGCAGACCAAAAACGCTAATTGCACGAAATATTTTGACATTTGACCTCTGTAAAATTGCAAAAAAAAAAGAAATTTCAGTCTGTGAGTGTCATCGTCGGGTATCTTTGTGCAAAATCTAGTCTGAATTAGTAGAAATAAAAAAACGGCTGGCTAGAAAACTCATAATTTGGCAACACATTTACCTTCGTACCCTGTAAAGTCAAAAGAAAGGTACAAATCCCAAATCTATATACTTTAGTCTGTGAAGGTTTCTCAAGGGTATCGTTTTTTGTTTTTGTTTTTTGCCAAGTTTTGAACTGATGGAAATATAAGGGAACTTTTGTAATATCTGGCCTCTGACCCTCAAAATCGAACAGGGCTTAGATATAAGAAATTAAGAATGGCGTACCTGCATATTGGACCAAGATATATGCCCTCCAAGTTTGAGGACGATCGTTCGTGAAATAAACTGTATAATAAAATAATGTAAAATTATAATTGTTGGCAAGAAGATAGAAAAAGAAGAAAGAAAAATATGAAATACAAAATGTCTTATCTTCTATACGGGATACATAATCAGAGAACATGAAATTCTATAGCAATACAACTCCTGATGAGGTTTTTACAATAGATTCGGCCCGGCATGGCCAGGTGGTTAAGGCACTCGACTCGCAATCTGAGGGTCGCGGGTTCGAATCCAAACATGCTCGCCCTTTCAGCCGTGGGGGCGTTATAATGTGACGGTCAATCCCACTCTTCGTTGGTAAACG
>NW_013665928.1:125660-130538 GCF_000517525.1 Limulus polyphemus
AGTCTTACACTGCTAAATTAGGGACGACTAGCGCAGATAGCCCTCGTGTAGCTTTGCGCGAAATTAAAAAAGCAACAACAACAAAACAACTACAATAGATTCGAGAAAATATTAAGAAAAGCGTGAACAGTAGCAAATAGCCTTATCACTTAAAACATATAGAAACTTATGTTAGAAACAGTTTGTGTTTTAAAATATTTATTCAAAAAAAATATTTTTGTAATCACTATTACTAGAAATTGCATGTATATCACATACATAATCTGTGTTAGACTTCGTTGTTACTAAATTAAATATTGTATTCTATTCCAAAACACTTTTTGTTAAAAATACTTAAATAAATTCATTTTTAGATGGCGAAAACAGTCTTACAATAATATAAGGACAAGAGATCACACTTATATTTGAATGGAAAAATGTATCTGTAAAATAATATGAACTACCTATTGAATATCATGATACAGAAATTTTCAACAGTAAAATATATTATAGTAGAAATTTTCAATCCTCTACCGGATGAACATAACAAGTTTGTTTTAAGAAATATTTTAAACCCTTGTTATTTTTCAAACTATAGTTCTATTTTGTGTCACTAGATGGTAATATATTGTGTTGGTAAGTTAGTGAACATTGTACATCAAATATTACAAAAATTAAATACATCCAGATTTCTAAATGATTGAGTAAAATTATAAATGCAACTCAGAAATTATCTTTACAAAATTCTTTATTTCTGATTCACTGACAGGGGTATTATGCCTCTATTACAATAGGTAGAAGAAGCCCATTTGACCAACAGGGGCACATGGCAACATGCATGGCACACCATGGCAGTGCTACATGGGCCTAACAAGAGTTTTAACAGACTTAGAAATAAATATTACTAACTTTTAGATATGCTTTCATAATATCCTCTAGAGAAACTATTTTAAATTCATGAATCTTACTCACCCTTAATGTTGCAAAGTTTTAGTAATACAGTTAAGTATTAATATCCAAACATTTTAACTTGCACTTAGAAGCAGGCATTTTTAATGTTGATTTACATACGCAGTTCTAATATTAACAAAACAAATCATTTCTTGGACTTACAAAATAAAATAGCTGGTTTCTTTGACTTTACTTTCAACTTTTCTTGCACAACAACTTTGACTTGTCCGTTGTACATTTATGAAAAATAGAAGAAAAAGCTAGCTGACTATCAAACCTTTTGGTACAAACTGCCCACTACACTTCCCCTAGTCAGTGAACAAGTACGACATGGGGTTTATTAGTTATTTAGAGTGGAAATAGCAGCAGGTACAGCTCTCTGACAACTCTCCTGTACCTTTTGTGCAACTGACACAGATGAATGAGTAAACAGTAAATAAGTTCTCGGAGAATCCCACCTTTCCAGTATTGAACTCAATATGAAATACACCCACTTGGTCAAACTATTATCACCACTTGCCTCCTACAGCTTTATCCTAGTCCCATAACCGTACCAAGCTCAAATCATATGTTACATTGTCTGTTTCCAAGTCCAGCCATTCCAGGTAGTGACCTGCCTGAAATGCTTCAAGAAATTATAGAGGTCCTCATTTGCTGCACCTTTAAACATCAGGGATGTGATTTGTCTTGTATTTATCACAGCCTCATCTCACTTTGACATAAAGTTCTTGCCATGGACTCTTAGCTAACACAAGGCAGAAACATCCTAAATGTCAGGGTTGTGGTGAAGTAAGCTGGTGCACAAACAAATGTTAGATTCATGTCCTTGGGTTGCAGGGTGGCGAGCTACCAGAGATATCTAGTCCATTGACTTTGCACAACCAAAGGCTTCTCCATGACCTGTGTTCACTCTGGAAGTGCACCTCCTGTCATGAAGAGTCTCATCACTTCAAACCTTCAGCACTCCATGCCCACTGTCTCATCTGCTGGCAGAATAACCCTTGCTGGTGGATGTCATCTTCCAATGGCACTTCCAGAATATCTTGGACAGTTAGAGATGTCATCAACCAGAGCAGAGGTTGAATTATTCTGGTCATGGAATGACTAAGTGTCCTGTAGAGACTGTCTCATCCAATCTTAGACTCAACAGACTGCACGTCACTGTGATGATCTTCAGTCATCCATACAACTCTGTGCACTGAAGTTAAAACTTAGGGTAAGAACTTGATTGGGCATTCTGGGAGCATATTGTTTTGACATCTCTCCTTCCCAAGTCTATGGTCACAACAAGAAAGATGCCATAGACCTTTGCAGCATCAGCAAAAGTTCAATATCCAGAAGAATGCTTCTCCTAGATCCGACAACTCTCTCTGGTTATTCCACTAAATTTTCACCTTCCTACCTACTCTGTGGTATTCTCATGTTTACTGATTTTACAGTGAGTAATTGGGTAGGAACCAACGAATAACAAGATCCCATCGTAAAATGTTTTGTGGCACGAATATTTGAACTTTCCGATCTTGACTGAGTTCAAAGAAGTGAAAGAAATTAGACATAATGTATAATACAGTGAAACAAAAATCCTTATTTCAGCACCAACACAACCAAAGTTGAAGGCAAATGTATTTTGTGGCATCTTTGAGGCATCATTTGACTAGTCAGTGGAAGATATCGCTGTCTATTTCTATGTATTGTTTTCTTTGTTACGGAATTCTTCACCGCCAGAAAATGCACATGACTCTCTAGTTAAATGACTCAGTCGAGTGTAGGTAATTAGAGCGAGAAAAACATGAATCTCTTGACAATGTATTAAGACTACATACACAATATGAGAGAAAGTTTGGAACTTTTATATATAGTGAAAACCTTGTTATCCTGAATCTTCGCATCCGGATAGTTCTTGTAATCGAAAATTTCAATTTATCCTAATACAAATGCTTATTTAGTTACTATTTAAGTTTCAAGTGACTTTTTTTGGGGGTTTTGTAAAATCTGAACCTTAAACTAGCAAGCTTTCACCAGAACAGTTAATTGGTGAGTAGGTTAATTGTATTACTTTATTTAAAATACTGTACTTATACGTGTTTTTATACAGCTTAAGCTTTTTTTTCATCATTTATTCGTGTTTAAAACCGTTATTGTTGTAGATGATGTAGAAATACTGAACGTTAACAGTGTGTCAAAATTTTCTTGTGAAACATCGTAATGGTTTATTTGTAATTAAGCACAAAGCTACACAATGGGCTATCTGTGCTCTGCCCACCACCAGTATCGAAACCCGGATTCTATCGTTATAAATCCGCAGACATACCCACTGTGCCACTGGGGCTACATCGTAAGAGAAACGCTTTCGTAACTGAAATTTCCATCTATCAGGCACTGTCCAGATCCGGCGGATGCAGGATGATAAATTTTTTACTGTATTAACTAAGGGAAGAAGACACATATGGTATGCCTGCATACCACAATATATGTCATAGCCTACTGTAAAAAGTACTTTGTTATTGTTGTACTCAATATATAGTAATATAGTTATGGATGATTAAGACTACTTGCAATTCTATT
Source organism: Limulus polyphemus (assembly GCF_000517525.1). Classification (NCBI taxonomy): domain Eukaryota; kingdom Metazoa; phylum Arthropoda; class Merostomata; order Xiphosura; family Limulidae; genus Limulus; species Limulus polyphemus. The sequence continues at coordinate 129,156 of NW_013665928.1, forward strand.
TCCCACATGTATTATTAGTATTACTATTATTTCAAGCTACTATACCACATAAATTCACTTATTAAATAGTTTCTTTTATATTTTTCTTTTCGGGGTGCTATCAACAATTCAGTACTGCTGATTTGTATTTCTGCTTCTATGTCTTGTTTTTCAAACCTTCGTTATCTCAAGCGCCTAAAATTACCTCCTGACTCACCCCACCCACCCTTCTACACTAGTTTCGTCCTTGCCTGTAGCTTGCTCCCTTTGTAGGTTCCCCACAGTGACCCAGCAGTAAGCTTGAGGGTTCACACTAAAAACCGAGGTTCAATGCTGATGGTGGGCACAGAACAGATAGCCCATTGTGTAGCTTTGTGCTTAACAGCAAACTAACACATAATAAACAAAAACCTTTGCAGATACGCTTTAGACTGAAAGAATCAAATTTTCACTAATTTACTTATGAAAATTGGTGCTCTATTTAAGTATTGTACTATTCACAATCTTAATGACGAACAATCTCTCTAAAGAATTCACTGGCTGTTTATTGAGAAAACAAACGTGCGAAAATAGTATCACACGTTACTTAATTTTTATTTTACCTAGCATTAACTCATCTTTATAACTACGTATTTTAGGACTTTTTTTTTTCTGTGTTATAGCCTATAGAGTGCATAATTCTTCTCGTGATTCATATCATGCGCACGTTTTACTGACAGTATAAATTGCAACGTCAGGCGTCCCTTATGTGACGTCATGTTAGTGTCTACTGACAAACAACACACTACTGTATAGTTATGCGAGTGGTTAAAACAAATGATCCCCCCTTTTGGGGAATAATGCCGAAAAATGAAAGAAACATTAACATATTAATGTCTCCATTATGATTATATCAATATTAAATCATTGAGTGTGTCCACACCCGTATAACTAGACCATTGAATTGATGGAGAACCATTCGCGAATTTGCGCTATTTCTAACTGTTCTTGTCGAAAAATAAATGAGATGCCTATCCTATTCTTGACTCTGCTACATGTCACCGAGTTTCACTGGTTTCAAGGAATTTTACTCTTCATCAGTAACCTCTTGGTATTAGACAAGGGCAGGCCAAAGTAAGAGATTATACCTCTTGTGGTGAATTATAGTCTATGTAATGATGTGTCTGTAATGTTCTTGACTTAATCCTTCTGATTCGCAGAAGGTAGGCTTAAGTTGCTTAAATCTCTGCTTCATGAGTAACGGCGTTAACGTTAGTGCTAACAAGGGTATCATTTTATTCAACACTAACATACGAGTATAATTATTTGAAGAAAAGATAATATTAATGTTACGAGTTAATCTTTCTATATTATATAGCGGACATAACGTTTGAAATATCTCAAACATTTTAGTCACACCAATAT
>NW_013665928.1:131500-146503 GCF_000517525.1 Limulus polyphemus
TAAACGCCCTTTTTACCTACCACTCTCTATTAACTACGAGTTGTCTCTATCCTGTAATATATAACTTCGTTATTAGACATAACATAAAAATTTAATGTCCTTTCTATTTACTAATAGGGCTACTTCCTTTATCCTTGTTTCCAATGGCTGGAGTCGCCCCCAGTCGAGAAGAACTAACTGTGTAAACTTTTCCTTGTGTTTTATCCCAGTAACGTGACATTTTAGGAATTTTAGTGTCAAACAATTAACTACACAAAATAATAATAATAACAATAAAGTATATGTAACTACTAACTTCTTGTTAAATGGCAGTATATATTTCAACTAAATCAGGTCAGGGAATTTGGGGGCATATCATCTGCTGATGCGCCCCCATAACTTGCAAACAAAAAAAAATACTCTAATTCCTTATGGTGATGGCACACGATGAGACACACATTCGGTAGGTAATGCTGTTTGAATACAAGAAGGGAAACAACCCCCCTATAGCCACAAAGAATATCAAATACGTTTATGGAAATATTTTGAACGTTCGTAAGTGTCAACGATGGTTCAGCATATTTCGTTCAGGTGACTTTAGCCTTAAAAACTGCGATGGCAGGGGCCGACATGTTGGAATTGATATTGATGCTCTGAAGACGCTTGTTTAGTCTAACCCAAGGCGACACACTCGTGAAGTGGTCCTGAAATTGCATGTCTCTCATGAAACAATGCGTAAACATCTAAGAATATAGGAAAACTCCTCACATAAAGTGTTTGAGTGCCTCGCGAACTCTCCGATGATCATCGTTTCCAACGTGTGAATGTTCCTTCGTCTCTTTTGGTGTGTAATGCACGTGAACCATTTTTGGACAGAATTGTCACAGGTGATGAAAAATGGATTCTCAATGCGAATGTTAAATGCCAAAAACAATTTCTCAGTCCTAGACAAAAACCATTTCCGACCCCAAAACCTGGACTCCGTCCCAGAAAGTGATGCTTTGCATTTGGTGGAACATCAAAGGAGTAATTCATTTCGAACTCCTCAATCCACAGCGAACTGTCAATGCAGAGATCTATAGTCAGCGACTGGGACGTTTAAATCAAGTCCTTCATCAGAAACACCCTTCACTCGTCAATCGGAAAGGTGTTCTTTTTCTCCACGACAATGCACGCGTTCTCAATATGTGAAAGAAAGTTGTCAGAGAAAAAAGTTTAAATGTCTTTGTTACACACACAAACAAATATAACTTTACAAAACTATCGAAAGTAACTAACAATGAAGTGATAATAGGGACTGTTAAGTAGTTTGAAACGTTTTTATTCTAATTAAAATACTTTTGTATATTCGCTTAATGTATACAAAGTTGCAACTTTGTTTTACAATAACAAGTTCAAAACTATACTTTATAAAAATCGTATTTCAATCTGACGCTGATGTTCTTAGTTTGTGTTAAAGTAAGCTTCTGATTTGGGACATTAATGGGTGGTAGATACGGGTATCTCAAGTGAATATACTAAATACATTGACTTGCCACTTTATTAGGACGCACACTTGATACCGGGTTGTATTATCTTTCGATCCGGTCAAGATACCTGAAATTGGCATTCTTCTGAGTATGATCTACAATTGATTCACATGTGTTGGCAGAAAACTACGGTGGGGAATGCGACGTTGAAGCTAGCCCTAAAGATGTTCAATTGAATCGACATCCAATGATTGTACTTGCCAACTGACTGCTGCGATCTTAGACCCAAGTTTAGACAAAGTTGATGAATTCTTACACTATCGTCTTGAAAATCTGTCGGAGCGCAAGAATACTTCGTAATTAATTCACGCTTCTAAGGAAATCAAAAGACCTAATCTATTCTAGGAGAACGTTCTCACACAATTACACCATTTCCAGTAGCTTTCACTGTCAAAACGAAGTAAGGAAGATTAAGTCTTCATGTGGTTTTCTCCGTATTCGTCTCTACTACCAGTACAGTAAAAGATATGACTAATCAGACCACATAACATGTTATTCACTGTCTAAAGTTTGCGCTATACTTTCTGTTTAGATTTGAGAAGTAATTGTTCAGATGCCATATGACATTTTTATTATCTTTTACATCGTACAATTTGGAATAAACGAATCCTGACAAACGTTTAAGGGATTAATCAATTATGATATAGCCTGAAGTGTGCTGAACCTTACAAATTCATCCATTCTTATCCAGTCGCCACCATAAATGTTAGTAAATGGCATACGTATTTTCTTTTCAATCCTATTTTTGATAGACTTTGACGACAAATGTTTTTGAACACCCAATCAAAGAAACAATCTTTGATACTTCGATAAAGGAGCATCCATTATAACGTTTCTGTGAAAGTCAGATAGATTCGTGCTCTTTCCTATTGTTTAACGCAATAACTTACATTCTGCACTTTAAACTAACAAATCACATCATCAGTAAAATAGATTGATTGTTCTACAAATGGATGTAGAGAGGTCTTAATAAACTGGCCAGTCAGTGTAAAAAAAATCCATTTTGATGATTCCAGGATATTCGAAAATAAGGAGAAATAACGCAACAGAAACAAAAGCATGATGTTCCGAACGTAGATTTAATTATGTATGTTGAGTGCTCGCCTGTTTATTTTCCTTGCACACATATATATTCCACATTTTTTATGTTAAGTATGCAACCAATTTGTATCTGTTGGATGGTGTCAACGAGAGCTGCCTTGTTTTGACTTTCATAGACTGTCAACTTTTATTGTCTTTGATACGTTCATTACTTTTGAAACATTGAGTAATAATAGTTGCTTTGTTTAATGGCAACTTTCTTAGCAGTTTAAATAGCTTTAGAAAACACAAGGACATATATTTGTCTTTGAACTATGATCCATTCGAAAATCCATAAACTGTTCAACATAACATAGCAATTGAACCATGCAGAGGAAATGGTAAATAGTAAAACTAGTTACAGTCGAACTGAAAGTAGCAATCTTTATATTGAAGTTAGAAATATAATTTTGTCATTGTTTCACCATATTGCACGAACAATTGGTAAGCGTTATGCTTTGCACTGAAACACTTAGCGATACTTCCTAATGGCTCAATGGTAAGCACGAGGGCTTACAATGCCAGAATTGGTGGTTCGATAACTATGGTGGATATAGCACAGATAGCCCACTGTGCACTTTCGTGCTAAATAACAAACAAACAAAACATTTGACGATGTTTTTACTATTTTCATAATATCATTAATTTCAAAAACAACTAAGTGTGTCATCGAAAATTTTAAAATTAAAAATAATATTTTATTATACATGTGTAAATTTTACGACTATTCTAAGTGTACTAGGTCAGCAAAGACAAATTATCCGAGTTATAAGTTCGAACACAAAATATAATAATGTCATTATTTGTGAACAAATTACTTCTTTCTTCATCAACTGAAACTGTAAAGAAAGGTATTCTTGTGTATGTTTGGCGCCAAATTGTCCAAAAGAACTGTTCGATATTAAAGAATTAAATCCATTATTAAAGTGCTGAAATAAGGATTTTATATTCTATGATAGGAATTTAAGTGTAATTTCATTGGGCTCATACATTCCTGTTTTATACCGAAAAAAACCCGTTTACTGTACGTGCATTCTACTTAATATGTTAGTTAGTACGTTGCATTTTAGTTAGTACGTTATTATTAAAAAGTTCAGTAAATTATTCAAGACTAATTCGCTCTCCAATTAATGAAATAATTACACATATCATACATACAGCTAAAACTCAAGTGTTATCGTTTTTGCTGCCATCTATTGACCATAATTGAAATGCCAAAGAAAATACAATAGACGATTATTGTGTATTGTTATAACGTTGTTTTTTCACTGGCGGATTCTTTTAAATTATCTGGAAAAAAATGATTCACCTTCAGGTCCACGAAACACTAAAAAAATTAGTTTATTTTCTTATTTAATGCTTCTACAAACTTAAACACTGTGGTAAGTTGTACGCCACTTTACAGATAATGCTAGCCGTACTACACTAACATAAAAATAGTCAACTACTTGTACAAGTAACTCAATATGCGCAATTTATAATACAGATACAAATACTTAATTAAAAACGAAACCACACTGACTGTTTTACTCTACGAGCTAGAGACAACGCTCTTTCTTCTCAGAAGTCTTGTTAACTTTTGTTTGATGCTTTATATAAAATCTACCCTCGAATTTCTAGAAAATTCTGATGGCAAATCCTTAAGAACTTTCCACGTTTTTAGGACTATCTTAACATCATCATTACGACCCGTAGCTTCTTCGAGCTAACATCTAAATTCCAACATCAAAAATAGCTTATAATAGTATGCATATGTAGTTTTTGTGAATATAGAATCTACACAAAGAATCAAAAGTAATCATAAGAGTTTTAACAAGTATATATTGGTTATTTAATAATTTTATGGAATTCAGTGAGTTCACACGTTTTCACCTATGCTCTTCTGCATTAACAAAATGGCATTAAGATAATACTGTAGTATAATATACATAGATATCTTGATATAACCTACATTTGCCAGAAAGGATAGTATTGTTATCTTAGTAGAAGATTGCCCGATGGGAATCGAACCGCGGAGTTTTGCATTGTAAGTTTATAAGTTTACTGCTGAGTCATTATGGGTTTGTTTCTTTGTTTATTTTAGAGCAAAGCCACATCGGGCTATCGGCTGTGTCCACCGCAGAGAATCAAATCCCGGATTTTAGCGTTGTAAATCCATAAACTTACCATTGTCCCATTGGAAGACGTCACTGCGGGATTACCTGCCAGATAGGATAACTATTAATATCGAACGACTACAGTGATTGCACACACTAATAACATAGATAATGAAAACCTTACGCCCAGTCACACTGTAGAGTGCAAAAACAAAACAAAATAAAACACCTATATTCTTCATTATATTATATAAAATAACGCTAAATATAAACTAGTACAAATAAAATTTATGGTAATTACAACTAGGATTAAACTACCAACCGATATAATCGAAGGAAATGTAGTTTGTGATCAGTTGTTATTGTTGTTGTTTTCTTGGCGCAAGCTATACAACAGGATATCTGCACTCTGTCCACCACACGTTATTAAACTTCGAATTTTAGCGTTGTTAGTCCGTAAACTTCCCATCGACACAGTGGGGTATGGTTGTGATGAAAAAATTAATACAAAATGTTTTCTTTTTCTTTGGAACTTTTTTAACAAGTGTACTTCTTATCTGGCTGGACCTTTCATATTTTCAAAGCTCGGTAAAGGTAACGTACTTTATAAACAGGTATTTTAATATCATTAAAAACTAATAATCATTAACAAGATGAAAAACTTGGGATAGTGTAGAGTTTGTTTGTACGTACATATTTTTATATCTTTATTTCGTATACCTGTATTCATGTAAAGCTACACATAGCCATCTCTGGGTGTAATCTGACAGACTATAGAGACTAATAGACAACAGCACACACCGTCAATCTATGGCTTATTCAAATCGAATAGTGGGATTTTACTATCGCTCTTATAACATACTCACTGCACCAAAGTGAGAAGCATGATTTTGGGACAACAGGACGCGAAACTTCGAGCCTAGGATCCACATTTAGCTAACCATTAGGTCACCTCTGGACGATTTTCTTAGTATAAAACAAAGTTTACTGTAATCGAGTTTTCCAGCTAAGTCTAATATTAAAGCACAGCATTAAACCTTATCGGACCATAAATTATGATCAATAAAATGTTTAGTTTTAAGCATTATCGGCTTATACTAGAATATCCATATTATACTTATGCTCTTTAGAATTTCAAAAAAACCACTAAGGACTTGGCTATGTTTCAGTTGTTGATACACCTTGCCTTACTTTGGTTAATATATTTTCTTTCCCTCGCTAGCGATGAAATATTTGCTTCACAGATTTACATCTACCTTGTAAAGCAGCGCTTGTGTGTTAAATGAAGTATTTTCATAATTGTTTTGGTCATTCGCATCACTGGTACGTTTTTTTGTCTACCATAAAATTGTCTCCATTGGCAGCATCCCTCCAAAAGGATTATATTATTAATAATAATACTTTTAATTTAATAGGAATAGCATCAAGTTTTCTGTGCTGTTGTAACAGTTATTCTAAGTTATAGCAACAGGAACAAATAACACTTGCTAGATGAGGGGAATCAACGAATCGCGCATCAGTGGGTGTTGGAAGATGGAGATTTTTGTCTTGGGGTTCTAATACTCTCAGCTCCATCAATAACCATTTAGTTTAGTTAATGACTTCAACAAGTAGAGGCAAGAAATATATCATTAAGTTAAACTGGGTTTCTAACTGGCTAAGTTGAAGAAGACAGATTGGACACAAGATAAGTTAAAATTAGAAACAAACTATTTTTCTATAAGGGGCATTTCTCTAGATAACATAAATCCTGAGAAGTTCTCAAGATTCTCGTGAATGTCTTAGAAGATATACGGATTCTGCAAATTTCATTTAGATTGGAACAAGTAACCATAATGCATGTGATACTAACGTCTTGGTCAGCGCATAAGCCTCCACGTATTTCTAAACCTGCACACGACCGACACCACTGGAGTAGGTAGCATAAAGCACAAGACCAGAATAATTCTTCAGCGATATTTTCGTAGTAGAATCATAAATACCTAAGTAGGATAACACTGAAAATGTGTAATCAACACAAACAATAACATCACGACAGTTTAGAATTGGTTTCACTGTACGAAATCATATACGTGAAAAAAAAAAAATAATTACCAAAACTAAAACTGTTTTTCTTTCTAAGGTAAAAATGGAAAGAAGAAATAGTACTATAGAAATTAATTCATACGTCAAAATTCTTGATAAGTGTGGTTTTGATATATGCAAATATGGCACAGTTTGTTTAATTATTTATAATTTGACAAAAAACAAATATGATGACTGAATCTGATAGTTTTTTTTTTCTAACTTTCAAACATACGAATGTGTTAAACAAACTAATAACAGGCTATCAAATTGACGTTGAATCTTATCTTTTTATGAAAAACACATACCTGAATTCTAGGGGTGCATATTTTTAATCTTTATATTGTGGCCTCAGTTTAGCTTAACTTATCACTTCATTCTGTTAGGATGAAAAAGCAAAAGTTAGCCATTATTCTCCTTGTGGCTCAGCATTAAGCCTAAGGACTTTTAACGCTAAAAATCGGGTTTTGATTTTCACTGTCAAGAGAGCACAGATAGCCAATTGCTTACCTTTGTGTTTAACAAGAAACAAGAATAGTGCGGCAATTATGGAAATTATACACGGAGAACGTGATTAAAAATGCTTAAAATAACTTCCCGTAAAATATAAAATAAAAAAGTTTAAAAGTGCAATACGATTACAATAATACCAAAAAACAAACAAACATTTGTTAATACGGTCATTTCGGAATTGTTTTAGATTTAATTATCAGCGTTAAAATCTCAAAAGTTAGTTCACAGTATTCTAATGACAAAAAAAAGTATTTTTAATACAATCAAAAGTTTAGAAAGAACATATTTTAACGGTAACATTATAACGGAATGTACGATAAAATGTGCAGCATACATATGCTTAATAATATTAAGACAAAACATTATAAAATATTTAAGAAAGAGTTAAATGTAAGTATAAACACTGCATTTTTTAAAAAATGATAATGTTATAATCAAATGAAAAGACTGGGGATCTGGAAATGTTATTATTTAGTGTTGGATGACAATTAATAAAGGAAAAGTTTTCTTTAATAAAGACTTTGTAATATGTTTTTCTGGGGTATATTTCATATTTGTATATATTAGTGTATTTTGAACATTTATTATAAAACTTCGTTTTCCACCTGATGAATTAGTTGCAATGCGATCGATAAAACATCCTGTTATTTATGCTTTGTGAAACTATTTTTACCTTTTATCTGGACAACTGATAGAAATAACTCTTGGTTGTTCTACATTGACATTAAGAATGAAAAATATAAATATTTTAGGTAATATTTTATATCCACTAACCCTGTTACCAAGTGATATTAAATATTTACAAATGGTCGTGTTAGTTGGCCATCTTCTGGCTAAATTGGGAAATTCAGCACTGTGTAAAGGGTAAAGGATACTTTCACTCGTTTATCTGAGTCGAGCTGGGTAGGAGTTTTAATTTTTAGTAGGGAGTATTTGTAGCAGTCAATTGATTGACACCAAAGGAACGAATTGCGCATAGTTTATGTACTGTGAAGTTTACTTGGTGTATTCTAAACAGTTTTAAAATAAGTGTTTGAGGCTACAATATCGCAAATGAAAAGAAGGAAAACTGGAATATTGTGATATAATTATAAGTAAAACATGAAGTAGGCAAACGGACAGTGCAAAGACGAGTTGACGTCTGTTTCCAGTACGACGAGTTATGCTAAACTGTTAACTGTTACTAGTGTTAGTACTACTAATAGTATTAGTAGTACTAGTGGTAAGTAGACTTTACTTAATTTATCAATTGCCTTACTTATTAATATTATTGTTTACTTAACTGTAACAGTTTAAGCCGACAACATGATTCTAATTTCGCCAGCTATCGCTATTAACTGTTGCTTATTTTCTATTGAAGTTGTATTTAAATTATTATTGTGTCGTCATTTTGTTGTGACGTATATTTTTGTATCTGATTCATAAGCTGTATCCTTACTTATTAAAAACTTAGAAGAATATATATAACATCATTTATAGCCTAATAGTAATATTTAATAACTAAAATATAATGAATGACTGCGACAGTGACATTATACTTTTGATAGTCAAGAAAAATTCACAGGGACGTATATATATTATAACTTATAAGTATCATTTATTAAATCATTGATAAAGAATTGAAATCCTTAAAAAAATACTTACAAGTTAAGGTTAAGCTTTGTGACTACATTCATAAACCAGACTGTTATAAAGTATATAATTAATATGTAATACTGTTAATAGTTCCTTGACTTTGGTGTGGAATTGTACTTTCAAAATGGATGGAGAATTTGGATCACTGAAAGTTGGAATGAATGTTGATATTCAGCGGTCAGATGGTAAGTTGATTTAATGTAATATTAAAGTCTTAATTGACCTAGTGTACACAGAGTGAAAGCAAATTGAATATACATTACCCTTTCAAGCAAATGTTAGAGATCTGAAGCTCTTGGGCAATTTTTCTAATATGTTACCAGAATAACTTTTCCTACTTATATTAATGACTTTGATAAGTATGTGATTAGTAAAGTTTCCTGATAACATTAATTAAACTTTTGGTTATTTTTTGCTACATTGAGGTACTAAAGAATGACTTGGCAAGTTGGACAAACTATGTTTAATTTTAGTAAGTGCAAGGTAATGAATTTGGATCACACACTTAATGTAGATATGAACCTAATCAACACTGGCTGCTGAATAAATGGATCTTGCATGATGGTAGATAAGTCACATAAACCATTGAGGTAGTACTCTGTTGCTTAGTAGGAAAGGTATATTAAAATAGAATTTTAGGATGTGTTTATAGACTTAATGGTTGTGAGTCAAAAGAGGTATTTATCTGTTATAAAAGATCACTGTTTAAGACTCAATTCAAGTATTGTGTACAGTTTGGGTTTTTACATTATCTAATTCTAAGAACCCATGAGTGAAAGTACAGAAGAATATGTAATAATATGTCATCTACACTACATATGCTATATACCAGGGTTCCTCAAGCCAACTGAGGTGCAACAGGCATAGTAGTGGTTGAGGTACTATTTATATCATCGGTTTCATGAACAACACCATTTATGGTATGAACTAGATTAAGTAAGTGAATTGTAAAATATTATTAATTATTTATTTAAACCATTTACAAATTAGAATTTAGGATAAACAAGAATACTGACTTAGTAGAAAGGGGTTCAGAGGAGAACTGATATGATGATTCCAAGGATGGGTGGATTATCTCGTGGGGATAGATTAACATCTCAGTTTATTTCCTTCTGAGAAATGGTGATTTTATTCAAGTTTACGAGATCATCTAGGCAGCTGATAAGATAAAGGCCTCTGAATTTTCTAGTGCTGATTGCAGAGGACATAACATTAAATGTTTTGTTTTTTTAACAGGGTGATTAGCTATGGAATGAGTTTCCATTAGCTGTGGTGGATACCAACATTTAAAGTTTAAAAGGAGGAATTGGTAATTTCTGGAAAATAAAGGATGAATTTCTCCTTTTTTTGTGTGTGTATGTGTTAAAGGGTAGCCCTGAAGGTCCAACTCAACTCCTTTGTCCATGCCTTTATATGCTGTGTTCAAAACTTTTTTTCAAATATGATCAGAAGAAAAGAAGTGTAAAGTTAAATTTTTCAATCTGTTAAAAACAGAAAGTAAACTTGCATATAAATATTACTTAGGACAATGGTTCTTAACCATTTTTGCTCCATGCCCCACCATCGACACCTCAAAATATTTGATGCCCCCTTAATATCAAAACAAATTTGGTGTTGAAAAGGTATAACAATATAATGTAAAATTTAGAAATTTACCAAAATTTCATACTCAAATTAAAATTGTTTTTTATTGTAGCATTATCAAATTGCCCCCCCCCCCCTGTGGGGCGTGCACCCCACGTTCAGAATCACTGACTTAGGATGTTATATGCTGCTCTACACTTAGACTAAAAAGTGGTAGTAAAACAATGTATGTGATCTAATGCCAATCATTTTTGTCTTAGTATTATTAATAGTGCCTGGAAAAATGCTAATTAAGTCATTAAATACATTTTTAATGATTTAAAAACTGTAAGAATGGGTTTCTCTAGTTCAAAGGTCTTATCTTAGAACACCCATCATAATTATGGTATTTGAATGCCTTTTTCATCCTCAGTTTCAGATGTGGGATACCAACAAAACTCTGGGAGTCAAGCATTAACCACAATTTATCAGAATGGTATTCAGTGGTTACCATTTTCTGTATTCTATTTATTTCAGAGAAAAAAAGTATTGAAAAGGAATTTGCGGAAAAAAAAAAGTGTGTGTGTGTATGTATGTATGTATATATATATATATATATATATATACATGATGTCATAAAAATATGTAAGTTCAAAGAAGTCTTGATAAAAATGATAAAAACCCTATAACTTAAACACTTTCAAAAAGTGGACCTTTCTTCTTCAGGGGCAAACTGTAGAAGGAAGGTCAACTTTTCAAATGGGCTTGGGTTATAGAGTTTTTTATTGTCTTACAAAGATATATATATATATGTTAATTCAAATTGTCAGGAAATAGGATTCCATTTGTTGTATGAGCACGTGAACAATTATTCTAACCCTGATTTGGATCCAAACCATGATCTTCATTATAAAAGGGTCTTGTTCATCCTAATGGCACAAGATTGCCCCCTGGAAAAATTGGGCATTGTGTATGGAATATAATGTAATAATTCTAACTCATCTTATGTAGGATTAATTGGACATTGGTTAAAAATTTGTATTAATGAACACAGAAAAGCTATTTAAAAACAAAAAACTGTAGCTTCCATTATATACAGGTCATAGATCTTTGACCAGTCATAAAAGTGATTGAAATAAAATTAAAGTTATTGACATCATCATTATCGTGTTTCTATACCAAATGATGATTTCTTATAGGCTGACATTTAATGATTTATCGATCAGGCTGACAGCATCTTGGGCGTGTTTACAAATGTTTATTACCTTTGTAAGATATTTACAATGTGCCACTTTGGCTCAATCATTTTTGTATATGTGTGAACATGATTTTCTGAAGATAATTAGTAAACCCTTGAAAATGGTGACTGGCAGTTTTGTAATTATCTTTTGTCGGTGTATTTCTTTTTATAGGTTTATTAAAAATTGCTAATGTCCTAGTAGTATACATCTATTTCATGCTACCAAAGTTTTTTCGATGATATAACCTCCCTACTTTTGAGCTTAATATTTCTCTAAATAAATGAATATTATATGCTCTTAAAACCACTTCTAAACATATAGCATGACATAAAGAAAAGGGACCATTTGGGCTTTCAAGCTGTCTCTGTGTGTCTACCACCAAGAAAAAATAAACATTTATTTTTCAGGATATTATTGATTCCTTGTTTAAGCTGTTGTACAGGCAAATCATTCCATAAGCTACTCATCCTTTTATTATAAAACCATCTAAACTGAAGTTTTCCCCATGTTTTATACATATTTTCTTTCATCCTGCTATCTTTGAATTTAGCACAAAGAAATCAGAGGTCTTTTATCCTATCAAAATCCTGGAAAATGTTGCAAACTTCGACAATCACCTCATATCTTTTTTTCTCAAGAGAAAATGTATTAACCTATTCCCATAAGGTAACCCTACCATCCTTGGATTCATCCATATAGACTTCTCTGAACTGTGTCTAGTCAGTCAGTATCATTTCATATTTAAACTAGAAAACAAAATCAATACACAGTATTCTGAAGTGAGGCCCAATCAGAGATTTGTATAAATAGATAGTTAGTTCTTTTGTCTTTGAGAGGAACCAATTTAGCATTATTTTTTATATCTGATGTGGGTGTCTGTTGGCAAATATTCATTTATACATGTCACTCATTATCATTAGCATAAATCACATAATACACTGAATATATCTTAATAAGCACTACTTATCATATGTACAAACTTATCTTCATAGGTATAAACCATTAATACAAGTCAAGCTATAATGGCATAACTCAACAGTCAGTCATACGACAGTGACTAATGTGGGTCATTTTTTATGAGAGATATTTTGGAGGTCATTAATATAAACTGCATGGTTTGAATAGTTAAAAGGGAAAGGGAGAAAACTTGCTTAATAGAATTAAGTTTACTGCCTTTCTGATCAGGAAATTTACATGCAGGTTGGATAGGCTGCTAATGAAAGTGTGCTAATTGTTACTGCTATAGGAAACTTTCATTTTTAGTAAAGCTGGACTATAATACAATTAATTGATGTAACTGATTACCTATGAGTATTGATGACAGTAATTTATTAATCAGAATTATGATTAAATTGATTAATTTCATGAAAATAATCAACCAATCAGAATAAGTGTTGTTCATTATTACCATTTTTCATTTTTCAAACTATCCAATATATTGACATTATTATTTTCAGTTTATTCAGATTTGTTCAGCATAGTTCATTAGATTCACTACAATAATCAACTTATCAAAATCAGGGCTTCCGTTTATTCCAACTATCCAGTAATCAAAATATAGCCTTTATAATTATTATCTTTTTAATAATTCAAGTTCAGATTTGGGGTCAATTCCCTTTGCCTCCAAACATCTGACACTTTCAGCAACAAAGGTGTTACATTTATTTTTGAGTCATGGCAAAGCTGTGGCCAGTCAATAAGGAAATCAAATTGAATTCAGTACTCATAGTGTAGTCTTAATTGTTTGTTCCAATCCTGCATTTTTCAAGCAGTTCAAAGTGTAATATTAACAATCTTAGACTAAAGTAGGATATCTTGTTATTATATCGTGGTCATAAATATGTTCCTTCCGTGATAATTAAAATTTGTAACAGAAAATAAATTGCACAATTCTCAATTATCTTTATTCAAAATAATGTGATTTGGAGCTCATGAGGATTATATAGTATAAGCATTTGTCTTTACATCTACCAGTTGTCACAAATAAATATAAACCACCTATCCCTAATCAAGGTAGCAATATCATAACCTTTCCAATTATGAGAGTTTAAAAATCCTGAGGCAAATGGAGTGCACCTTCAACAAAAAATGTTGAAATGTGAGGTGAAGGTTGAATGTGCACTTGTTTTTTGAGTGCATGATATTCTTATTAAAATAAATATTTGTATGTTTATATAAACATTGAAAATTATTTCTTTTTGTAAAGTGCAAGCATTCGTACTTGAATAGTAATTTCATTGATCTTCATATTTGTGTATTTAAAAAATTTCACACCATGAGCTAGTACCTTTCCTTATGTCAGCACATAGCTTACAGTTCTAGACACTGAGAGCAGTTAGCAATTTACCTACCATCTATGATTCTGTCATTGCTCTTTTTTTATTTCAAAGTAATACCTTTTTTGTCTTAGTTTTGGACAGCAACGTGTCAGACGAAATTAGGCCAGAACTCGATGTTTTGTATAATTCACTCTGAAGATTTTGTTTCACTACATGTGATTATGTAATAGAGATTTATCTTAAATGGTGAACTTTGCAAGTGGATTTCAAACCTAAACATTTAGATCTTAAATTCTAACTCAACTATTTTAGGTAGAGTGATATTCTTTTTTATTTCCATTTGCATTTTTTTTAAGTAGTTCCATACTTATTTTTTTACAATAAGGAAAACAAACTAAATTCAATACTCAAAGTGTAGTCTTAATTGTTTATTCCAAGCCTGCACTTCTCATGCAGTTCAAAGTGTAGTATTAACAATCTTAGACCAAAATAGGAAATTTTTTTATCATTGGTAAAGCTGTGGCTGAAGGCTGAAATTCAGCATGTATTTGTAAAAAGAAGGTTTCGTACATATATATTAGTATTATGTATTGTTTCCTCTTTAATCAGTGCATACAAGTAAGCAAAAACTGGTATCTGGAAACAGGTGTCTGCATGTACATCGTGTTTATAGATTTGAAGAAATGTGTATGTGTGTGACTTATGAATGGGGACAAGGTGCTATAGATCTGTTGCTTGTTTCCTTGACAACAAAACATGCCAAGCAGAGGATGCAGTGGTAATTATGTGCATGTACATTTATACTTGTACTGTAGTAGTCAGAATCACCTACTGGACTTTATACAAAAATATTGATCATGAGTATTATTCTTTTATTTTTTATATTTTCATAAATACTCAGCTTTTCTATCATCTTGGTATTTTGCTGCTATTTCGTAAAGGAATTACTGTATAAATGCTTATTAACATATATCTCTCTACATATATATATATATATATATATATATATAGTGAGATATTATTA